>NC_090031.1:1075000-1300000 GCF_037176765.1 Anolis sagrei | reverse complement strand
TAAAAAACTATTTCTAGATTTAAGTCGTTGACGTGCTGTCTGATACCCAAACAGAGGATGAGCTGGAGATGTCTCTGCCTTGGTCCTTTCACTATTGGCTGCTACTTCCTGGCAGATGTCAGGTGGTGCGATACCGGCTAGACAGTGTAGTTTCTCCAGTGGTGTAGGGCGCAGACACCCCGTGATAATGCGGCATGTCTCATTAAGAGCCACATCCACTGTTTTAGTGTGATGAGATGTGTTACACACTGGGCATGCATACTCAGCAGCAGAGTAGCATAGCGCAAGGGCAGATGTCTTCACTGTGTCTGGTTGTGATCCCCAGGTTGTGTCAGTCAGCTTTCGTATGATATAGTTCCTAGCGCCCACTTTTTGCTTGATGTTCAGGCAGTGCTTCTTGTAGGTAAGAGCATGGTCCAAAGTGACTCCTCCCAGGGATTTGGGTGCGCTGCAATGCTCCAGTGGGATTCCTTCCCAGGTAATAATCCTCAGAGCTCGGGATGCTTGAGATGAAAAGCACATGTCTGTGTTGTAGATGGGTTGGGGATCAGCTGGTTTTCCCTGTAATAGGCAGTAAGAGCACCTAGAGCTTCGGAAAGCTTCTGTTCCACCATCTCAAAGCTCCCTGCTTGAGTGGTGATGGCACGATCATCAGCATAGATGAAGCTCTCTGTCCCTTCTGGCAGTGGCTGGTCCCTTGTGTAGATGTTGAACATGGATGGAGCAAGCACGCTCCCCTGAGGCAGGCCGTTCTTCTGTTTCCGCCATCTGCTTCTCTGGACCTGGAACTCAACCAAAAAGCTCCTGTTTTGTAGCAGGTTTCCTATGAGGCGGGTGAGGTGGTCGTCCTTTGTGAGATTATATATATGATATAGGATTAGGGATTAGGTGGTTTTCCCTGTAATAGGCAGTGAGAGCACCTAGAGATTCGGGGAGCTTCTGTTCTACCATCTCAAAGCTCCCTGCTTGAGCGGTGATGGCACGATCATCAGCATAGATGAAGCTCTCTGTCCCTTCTGGCAGTGGCTGGTCATTTGTGTCGATGTTGAACATGGATGGAGCAAGCACGCTCCCCTGAGGCAGGCCGTTCTTCTGTTTCCGCCATCTGCTTCTCTGGCCCTAGAACTCAACAAAAAAGCTCCTGTTCTGTAGCTGATTTCCTTGAGTGGTGATGGCACGATCATCAGCATAGATGAAGCCCTCTGTCCCTTCTGGCAGTGGCTGGTCATGTGTGTAGATGTTGAACATGGATGGAGCAAGCACGCTCCCCTGAGGCAGGCCGTTCTTCTGTTTCCGCCATCGGCTTCTCTGGCCCTAGAACTCAACAAAAAAGCTCCTGTTCTGTAGCTGATTTCCTTGAGTGGTGATGGCACGATCATCAGCATAGATGAAGCTCTCTGTCCCTTCTGGCAGTGGCTGGTCATTTGTGTGGATGTTGAACGTGGATGGAGCAAGCACGCTCCCCTGAGGCAGGCCGTTCTTCTGTTTCCGCCATCGGCTTCTCTGGCCCTGGAACTCAACAAAAAAGCTCCTGTTCTGTAGCTGATTTCCTTGAGTGGTGATGGCACGATCATCAGCATAGATGAAGCTCTCTGTCCCTTCTGGCAGTGGCTGGTCATTTGTGTGGATGTTGAACGTGGATGGAGCAAGCACGCTCCCCTGAGGCAGGCCGTTCTTCTGTTTCCGCCATCTGCTTCTCTGGCCCTGGAACTCAACAAAAAAGCTCCTGTTCGGTAGCTGATTTCCTTGAGCGGTGATGGCACGATCATCAGCATAGATGAAGCTCTCTGTCCCTTCTGGCAGTGGCTGGTCATTTGTGTGGATGTTGAACGTGGATGGAGCAAGCACGCTCCCCTGAGGCAGGCCGTTCTTCTGTTTCCGCCATCGGCTTCTCTGGCCCTGGAACTCAACAAAAAAGCTCCTGTTCTGTAGCTGATTTCCTTGAGTGGTGATGGCACGATCATCAGCATAGATGAAGCTCTCTGTCCCTTCTGGCAGTGGCTGGTCATTTGTGTGGATGTTGAACGTGGATGGAGCAAGCATGCTCCCCTGAGGCAGGCCGTTCTTCTGTTTCCGCCATCTGCTTCTCTGGCCCTGGAACTCAACAAAAAAGCTCCTGTTTTGTCGCAGGTTTCCTATGAGGCGGGTGAGGTGGTCCTCCTTTGTGATACTATACATTCTTCTCAGGAGGAGGCAGCGGTGGTTCACAGTCTCATAGGCTGCTGACAGGTCTATGAAGACAGCTTCATAGGATGGGATACAAATGTCCGAATAAGAATAAACAAACAAACAAACAAACGAATGCCTGCTTTGGAAACACTTTAGAAACGAAATGCCAACTTCTCAAAGTTTTGCAATGACTTTTGAAGCATTTTTTATCTATCTGATTCCTTGATGTGTTGTTTCTCGGGCAGCCAACGAAGGCGCAAAGTCCCTTCCTTGCCAGTTTGTGGGCTTGGGTGGGGAAGTAGCCGTGCAGTGATGCTCTTGAGCCCGGCGCATGGCTGTGGCGCCTCCGGCCCGGAGATCCAGGCCATGTTTTCCAACGGCTTCAGCATTGTGTTGAGTGGACAGCGAGCCTGTCCAGCTTGCTAAGTGCAAAGCATGGAGTCGGTCAGCGTCTCAGCATCCTCCTCCTCCTTGGAAGGAGACGTGGTGGATGTGGTGGTCTTCTGAGCCTGGGATGTGAGCAGATCCTGAAGCTGTTTGGACAGCAAGTTTGCCATGGAGTTCCGAATAGTTGTCCTGTTTGCGCTCTCTCTCTGGATTTGGGGTGAGTCCTTCCATCTAGTGCTGGCTTTGGGGGCAAAACAACAAAGCTAGAGTCACTATTTTGGAGCCACAACGGCCACTTTGGCCACAACTTTAGCAAAAGTGAGTTAGTCGTCCCACAACTTTCCAGGCAGGAGTGTGTTGTACATCGGCTTCAAACTGATGCAGATTGGTGGTGGAAATGTGGATAGAACTGGGCTTTGGATTTAGGGTTTTGTGTCCTTCTATGACAGTGGTTCTCCACCTTCCTAATGCCGCGACCCCTTAGTACAGTCCCTCATGTTGTGGTGACCCCCAACCGTAATATTGTTTTCGTTGCTACTTCCATAACAGTCATTTTACTATTGTTACAAGTCATAATGTAAATATCAAATATGCAAGATGTATTTTCATTCCCTGGACCAAACTGGGCACAAATACCCAATGCACCCACATGTAAATGCTAGAGGGGTTGGGGGAGGATTGATTTTGTAATTTGAGAGCTGTACTTGCTGGGATTTATAGTTCACTTATAATCAAAGAGCATTCTGCACTCCACCAGAACCAAACTTGGCTCCCATGACCAACAGAAAACACTGGAAGGGTTTGATGGGCATTGACCTTGAGTTTGGGAGTTGTAGTTCACCTATATCCAGAGAGCGCTGTGGACTCATGCAATGGTGGATCTGGACCAAACTGGGCACAAATACTCAATACACCCAAATGTGAATGCTAGTGGGGTTGGGGGAGGATTGATTTTGTAATTTGAGAGCTGTACTTGCTGGGATTTATAGTTCACTTATAATCAAAGAGCATTCTGAACTCCACCAGCGATGGATTTGAACCAAACTTGGTTCCCATGACCAACAGAAAACACTAGAAGGGTTTGATGGGCATTGACCTTGAGTTTGGGAGTTGTAGTTCACCTATATCCAGAGAGCACTGTGGACTCAAACAATGGTGGATCTGGACCAAACTTGGCACAAATACCCAATGCACCCAAATGTGAATGCTAGTGGAGTTGGGGGAGGATTGATTTTGTAATTTGAGAGCTGTACTTGCTGGGATTTATAGTTCACTTATAATCAAAGGGCATTCTGAACTCCACCAGAACCAAACTTGGTTCCCATGACCAACAGAAAACACTAGAAGGGTTTGATGGGCATTGACCTTGAGTTTGGGAGTTGTAGTTCACCTATATCCAGAGAGCACTGTGGACTCATGCGATGGTGGACCTGGACCAAACTGGGCACAAATACCCAATGCACCCAACTGTGAATGCTAGTGGGGTTGGGGGAGGATTGATTTTGTAATTTGAGAGCTGTACTTGCTGGGATTTATAGTTCACTTATAATCAAAGAGCATTCTGAACTCCACCAGAACCAAACTTGGCTCCCATGACCAACAGAAAACACTAGAAGGGTTTGATGGGCATTGACCTTGAGTTTGGGAGTTGTAGTTCACCTATATCCAGAGAGTGCTGTGGACTCATGCAATAGTGGATCTGGACCAAATTTGGCACAAATACTCAATATGCCCAAATGTGAACACAGGTGGCGTTTGGGGAAAATAGATCTTGAGTCGCGTGATGGCTGAGAAGAGTGGTATACAAGTGAAGTAAATAAATTTGGGAGTTGTAGTTGCTGGGATTTATAGTTCATTACAATCAAAGAATATTCTGAACTCCACCAACGACAGAATTGGCTCAAACTTCCCATATGGAATCCCCATGACCATCAGAAAATATTGTGTTTTCTGATGGTCTTTGGCGACCCCTCTGACACCCCCTCGCGACCCCCTCGGGGGTCCCGACCCCCAGGTTGAGATTTTTTGTGTGGAAAAAAAAAGGATTTTTTGTGTGGAAGAGGTGCCTGGAGATGTTATTGACTAGGAGAGCTGTTCAGCAGTGGAACTCTCTGCCCCGGAGTGTGGTGGAGGCTCCTTCTTTGGAAGCTTTTAAGCAGAGGCTGGATGGCCATCTGTCAGGGGTGATTTGAATGCAATATTCCTGCTTCTTGGCAGAATGGGGTTGGACTGGATGATGGCCCACCACGTCCCGACCAACTCTAGGATTCTATGCATCCACAGGTGGTTTCTTGCACACAAAAAACCCACATCTCATTGATTGTAATGTGCACACTCATGCCATTATCACCAATGGGAAAAAACATTCTATATACTAACACTAATAGTAATAATTGCACATCTCAGATGCACTTTATTTTTGGACATCTTAGAGGGGGGTCTGGAAGAAATACAGTCGATCAGGCTCTCATTAGAGTCGCTCCCTCAAAAGCAAAGTGTGTAGGCTTTTCGGGCTGCCTGTGCATGTTCTAGAAGCATGCTCTCCTGACATTTCACCCCCATCTAAGGCCAAAGGCACCCTCAGAGGTTGTGAGGTCTGTTGGAAACTAGGAAAATGGTGTTTATATGTCTATGGAAAGTCCCGGGTAGGAGAAAGAACTCTTGTCTGTTGGAGGTAGGTGTAAATGTTTGCATTTGATGTCCTGACAATTTGTCACTTGTTACTGCCTGGGAGATTCCTTTCTTGAGAAGTGATGAACTATCCCTGATTGTTTCTTGTCTGGAGTTCCTGCTTTGTGTGTGTGTGATCATTAGCCTGTCTTGAGTCCCCTTGGGATATAAATCAAGTAAATAGTAATAGTAGTAGTAGTAGTAGTAGTAATAATAATAATAATAATATGAGACTCCGGCACAAGCCAGTCAAGGTGGTCCCAGTGGGGATCGGCACACTGGGTGCAGTGCCTGTGTACTCATCTTGTTGTGTACTTAATAATTATTGTGTACCTAATAATTATTATTATGTTATAATAATAATAATAATAATAATAATAATAATGAAAAGATTCTGGCACAAGCCAGTCAAGGTGGTCCCAGTGGTGACTGGCACACTGGGTGCAGTGCCTAAGGACATTGGCCTGCACCTAAAAACAATAGGCGCTGACGAAATTACCACTTGCCAGCTGGGATCTGCACGCATTATTTGCTGATACATCACACTTTCCTAGACACTTGGGAAGTGTCTGACGTGTGATCCAATACAACAGCCAGCAGAGTGACCTTATTTACTGTGGACTCATCTTGTGGAGTTTCAAAAAAAAAAAATGATTGGCATACTGGGTGGAGTGCCTAGAGACCTTGGCCTGCACTTAAAAACAATCGGTGCTGACAAATGACCCCCTGTCCGCTGCAAAAGGCCACCCTACTGGGATCTGCACACATTATTTACTGATATATCACACCGTCCTAGACACTTGGGAAGTGTCCGACGTGTGATCCAATACAACAGCCAGCAGAGTGACCTTGTTTGCTGTGGACTCATCTTGTTGTGTATCTAATAATAATAATAATAATAATAATAATAATAATAAGCCAGTCAAGGTGGTCCCAGTGGTGATGGGCACACTGGGTGCAGTACCTCAAGACCTTGGCTTGCACTTAAAAACAATCAGTGCTGACAAATGACCACCTGTCTGCTGCAAAAGGCCACCCCACTGGGATCTGAACGCATTATTTGCCGATACATCAGACAGTCCTAGACACTTGGGAAAGGTCCGACGTGTGATCCAATAAACAGCCAGCACAGAGACCTTGTTTGCTGTGGACTCATCTTGTTGTGATTCAAACAACAACAACAACAACAACAACAACAACAACAATAATAATATACCACACAGTCCGAGACACTTGGGAAGTGTCCGACGCGTGATCCAATACAACAGCCAACAGAGTGGCCTTGTTTGCTGTGGACTCATCTTATTGTGACTCTAACAACAACAACAACAACAACAACAACAACAATACATCACACAGTCCGAGACACTTGGGAAGTGTCCGACGTGTGATCCAATGCAACAGCCAGCAGAGTGACCTTGTTTGCTGTGGACTCAACTTGCTGTGTTCCTAATAATAATAATAATAATAATAATAATAATAATAATAATAATACATCACACCGTCTGAGACACTTGGGAAACGTCCGATGTGTGATCCAATACAACAGACAGCAGAGTGACCTTGTTTGCTGTGGACTCATCTTGTTGTGATTCTAATAATAATAATAATAATAATAATAATAATAATACATCACACAGTCCTAGACACTTGGAAAGTGTTCGACTTGTGATTTTGTGATACAAAATCCAGCATATAGATCACATTTGCTGTGACATATTGGGTTTTTGTGTCAATAATAATAATAATAATACAGTCCTAAATACTTGGGAAGTATTCGACTTGTGATTTTGTGATATGAAATCCAGCATATAGATCTCGTTTGCTGTGACATACTGTGCTTTTGTGTCAATAATAATAATAATAATAATAATAATACAGTCCTAAATACTTGGGAAGTGTTTGACTTGTGATTTTGTGATACGGAATCCAGCATATAGATCTCGTTTGCTGTGACATATTGGGTTTTTGTGTCAATAATAATAATAATAATAATAATAATAATACAGTCCTAAATACTTGGGAAGTGTTCGACTTGTGATTTTGTGATACGAAATCCAGCATATAGATCTCGTTTGCTGTGACATACTGTGCTTTTGTGTCAATAATAATAATAATAATAATAATAATAATAATACAGTCCTAAATACTTGGGAAGTGTTTGACTTGTGATTTTGTGATACGGAATCCAGCATATAGATCTCGTTTGCTGTGACATATTGGGTTTTTGTGTCAATAATAATAATAATAATAATAATAATAATACAGTCCTAAATACTTGGGAAGTGTTCGACTTGTGATTTTGTGATACGAAATCCAGCATATAGATCTCGTTTGCTGTGACATACTGTGCTTTTGTGTCAATAATAATAATAATAATAGTAAATCTCACAGTCCTAGACGCTTGGGAAGTGTTTGACTTGTGATTTGTGATACGAAATCCAGTATATCTGTCTCATTTGCTGTGACATATTGAGTTTTTGTGTCAATAATAATAATAATAATAATACAGTCCTAAATACTTGGGAAGTATTCGACTTGTGATTTGGTGATACGAAATCCAGCATATAGATCTCGTTTGCTGACATACTGTGCTTTTGTGTCAATAATAATAATAATAATAATAATAATAATAATAATAATAATACAGTCCTAAATGCTTGGGAAGTATTCGACTTGTGATTTTGTGGTATAAAATCCAGCATATAGATCACATTTGTTGTGACATACTGTGCTTTTGTGTCACTAATAATAATAATAATAATAATAATAATACAGTCCTAAATACTTGGGAAGTGTTCGATTTGTGAATTTGTGATACGAAATCCAGCATATAGATCTCGTTTGCTGTGACATACTGTGCTTTTGTGTCAATAATAATAGTAATAATAATAGCAGTAAGCAAGGTCCTGTGCATGATGTGTGTATGTGGGGGAGGATATAAATTGCAGGCACATGAGTCAATGCGGTTTGCAGTCTTTTTGAATGCCATGCGTGAGACAAAAGCGCGGTGCTTTGGCGGTTAAGAAAGAGGTCACGCAGGGAAGATGGGCAGAGAATATTATCTCCTTGGCCTGGCAAAAAAAGGGCTGTTCGTCCCTGCGGAAATCCACAGTTGAGGCTGGACTCTGATTGTCCTCCTTGCTCTCCTTTCCACTGACCACAGGCTCAAGAGTTTGGAAAGCATGAGCCGTGCCTGCAAACATTCTCTCTCTCTCTCTCGTCCTCCTTTGCCCGCTTCTTTTGTCTAGCTTTGGAATTCGGCTGGTCCCCGGGCTGCTTTTGTGTCACGTCTCCATGACTACTGAAAGGCATGCCAAGCCCTGGCCATGGATGGACGGACGGACGGACGGAGGGGGGCTTTTGTGTGCCCATGGCGTGCCGCTGGACACAATGCACCAGGGGCCTGGGAGGCTGTGCCTGGCGAGCATCCTTCTGGGAGGAGAAAGCAAGCAAAGTGCTCGTTTTCTGATTTTTCCTTTCACTCGACACTTTGGAAACATCACAAAAGAAGACATAGATGAGCTCTTGGAGCCCCAGGTCAATCCACAAGTGCTGCTTGCAGAAGGGAGGCCCTCCTCGCCAGTGGTTGGATGCTCAAAACTCTTAATATTAATACTAGTAGTAATAATAATACTTTTTTCATGTCAGGAGCAATTTGAGAAACTGCAAGTTGCTTCTGGCGTGAGAGAATTGGACGTCTGCAAGGATGTTGACCAGGGGACCAATATAATATAATATAATAATATAATATAATATAATATAATATAATATTTTTTTCTCGTGTCAGGAATGACCGGAGAAACTGCAAGTTGCTTCTGATGTGAGAGAACTGACGTCTGCAAGGACGTTTCCCAGGGGACCAATATAATATAATATAATACAGTATTTTTTTCTCGTGTCAGGAGCAACTTGAGAAACTGCAAGTCGCTTCTGGTGTGAGAGAATTGATGCCTGCAAGGACGTTGCCCAGGGGACTAATATAATATAATATAATATAATATAATATAATACAATATAATATTTTTTTCATATCAAGAGCAACTTGAGAAACTGCAAGTTGCTTCTGGTGTGAGAGAATTGGTCGTCTGCAAGGACGTTGCCCAGGGGACCAATATAATATAATATAATATAATATAATATAATATAATATTTTTCTCGTGTCAGGAGTGACTTGAGAAACTGCAAGTCGCTTCTGGTGTGAGAGAATTGGTCATCTGCAAGGACGTTGCCCAGGGGACCATTATAATATAATATAATATAATATAATATAATATAATATAATATAATATAATATTTTTCTTGTGTCAAGAGCAACTTGAGAAACTGCAAGTCGCTTCTGGTGTGAGAGAATTGACCATCTGCAAGGACGTTGACCAGGGGACCATTATAATATAATGTAATGTAATGAAACTGCAAGTCACTTCTGGTGTGAGAGAATTGGCCGTCTGCAAGGATGTTGACCAGGGGACCATTATAATATAATATAATATAATATAATATAATATAATATAATATAATTTTTTTTCTCGTGTCAGGAGTAACTTGAGAAACTGCAAGTTGCTTCTGGTGTGAGGGAATTGACCATCTACAAGGACATTGCCCAGAGGATTAATATAATATAATATAATATAATATAATATAATATATTTTTCTCGAGTCAGGAGTGACTTGAGAAACTCCAAGTTGCTTCTGGTATGAGAGAATTGACTGTCTGCAAGGACATTGCCCAGGGGACTAATATAACATAACATAACATAACATAACATAACATAACATAATATAATATATTTTTTCTTGTGTCAGGAGCGACTTGAGAAACTGCAAGTTGCTTCTGGTGTGAGAGAATTGGTCGTCTGCAAGGACGTTGCCCAGGGGACCAATATAATATAATATAATATAATATAATATAATATAATATTTTTCTCGTGTCAGGAGTGACTTGAGAAACTGCAAGTCGCTTCTGGTGTGAGAGAATTGGTCATCTGCAAGGACGTTGCCCAGGGGACCATTATAATATAATATAATATAATATAATATAATATAATATAATTTTTTTTCTCATGTCAGGAGCAACGTGAGAAACTACAAGTTGCATCTGGTGTGAGAGAATTGGTCGTCTACAAGGACGTTGCCCAGGGGACCAATATAATATAATATAATATAATATAATATAATATAATATAATATAATATTTTTTCATGTCAAGAACAACTTGAGAAACTGCAAGTCGCTTCTGGTGTGAGAGAATTGACAATCTGCAAGGACGTTGCCCAGGGGGCCATTATAATATAATATAATATAATATAATATAATATAATATAATATAATATAATATATAATATTTGTTTCTCGTGTCAGGAGCAACTTGAGAAATTGCAAGTTTTGGCCGGATGTTTTGATACTTTACCATCCTTGTGGGAGGCTTCTCTCATGTCCCACTTGTTTCTAACAGACCTCACAACCTCTGAGGAGGCCTGGGCAAAATGTCAGGAGAGAATGCTTCTGGAACATGGCCAAACATCCTGGAAAACTCGACCATGAGAGCCTTCGACAATACGCAGGACTCAACTGTCCCAATATGTTTGCCTTTTTTATTTTCGTGGTGCCCTTTCCCATTTATGCAAGACTATAATGACACACAGGGACTTCCCAACTGCCCAACCGATTGCAGAACGAGAAGCACAAAGATGGAGCTGTGGAAGCAGAAGGAAGCGTGCCATGACATGTCTTCCCACCTCAGGGGGGGTTGGGTAAACATGTCTTCACACAGTTCACTATATCTAAGCTTACCACACCATTCTGTCGTACACATCTTGCACACAGTATAAAAGACTTCCCTTCCTTTGTATCCTCATTAATTTTCTGGTGTATGTCTTTCCGTAACCCCTTTCCAGTTCTGGCCCGGTAGGGGGGAAAGGAAATTTCGGTTTTGACCCTTCCAATTCGGAGAATTTACCGTTTGTCCTTTTCCTTATTTTCCGTGGGTTGTCCTGGCTACTAAGCTCTGTTTTTCATATTCCTCTAATGCCTCCCAATTGGTTTGTTTTATTGGAAACCCAGAACTTTTCTTCAAATAGAAGGTTAACTTATGCATGTCCTTGGTATCTAGAAGCTTATTTAGCCAATGTTCCATGGTGGGGACTTGGTCCCCTTTCCAAACTCTCGCGAGCTCCATTCTCGCTGCTGTAGTACTATAGGTGAGAATAATGCCCTCATTCTTGTCCATGCCTAAGTCGTCCTCTACTAGCCCTTGTTGTTGTTCATTCGTTCAGTCGTCTCCGACTCTTCGTGACCTCATGGACCAGCCTACGCCAGAGCTCCCTGTCGGCCGTTACCACCCCCAGCTCCCTCAAGGTCAGTCCAGTCACTTCAAGGATGCCATCCATCCATCTTGCCCTTGGTCGGCCCCTCTTCCTTTTGCCTTCCACTTTCCCCAGCATCATTCCCTTCTCTAGGCTTTGCTGTCTCCTCATGATGTGGCCAAAGTACTTCAACTTTGTCTCTAGTATCTTTCCCTCCAGTGAGCAGCCGGGCTTTCTTTCCTGGAGGATGGACTGGTTGGATCTTCTTCTCGCAGTCCAAGGCACTCTCAGCACTTTCCTCCAACACCACAGCTCAAAAGCATCTCTCTTCCTTCACTCAGCCTTCCCGAAGGTCCAGCTCTCACATCCGTAGGTGACTACTACAGGGAAGACCATGGCTTGGACTAGGCAACGGATCTTGGTTGCCAGTCTGATGTCTCTACTCTTGACTCTTTGATCGAGACTGGACCTTGCTCTCCTCCCAAGAAGGAAGCGTCTTCTGATTTCCTGGCCACAGTCTGCATCTGCAGTAATCTTTGCGCCTAGAAATACAAAGTCTGTCACGGCCTCCACATTTTCTCCCTCTATTTCCCAGTTGTCAATCATTCTTGTTGCCATAATCTTGGTTTTTTTTAATGTTTAGCTGCAACCCGGCTTTTGCGCTTTCTTCTTTCACCTTGATGAGAAGGCTCCTCAGCTCCTCCTCGCTTTCGGCCATCAGAGTGGTGTCATCTGCATATCTGAGGTTGTTAATGTTTCTTCCAGCCATTTTCACCCCAGCTTTGCATTCATCCAGCCCCGCACATCCTCGCATGATGTGTTCTGCATACAAGTTAAAAAGGTTGGGTGAGAGGATGCAGCCTTGCCGGACGCCTTTCCCAATCTTGAACCCGTCTGTTGTTCCGTGGTCAGTTCTGACTGTGGCTCCTTGGTCAGATTCCTCAGGAGAGAGGGAAGGGGGCTTGGGATGCCCATCCCACCCAGAACATGCCACCATTTATGATGATCCACACAGTCAAAGGCTTTAGAATAGTCAATGAAGCAGAAGGAGATGTTTTTCTGAAACTCCCTGCCTTTCTCCATTCTCCAGCATCCGGATATTGGCAATCTGGTCTCTCGTTCCTCTGCCTTTTGTAAACCCAGCTTGAACATCTGGCAACTCTCGCTCCATGTCTGGCTGGAGTCTTCCTTGCAGGATCTTGAGCATTACTTTACTGGCATGATGAGAAATAAGGGCCACTGTACGGAAGTTTGAGCAGTCTTTCGCATTTCCCTTTTTTGGTATGGGGATAGAAGTTGATTTTTTCCAGTCTGATGGCCATTCTTGTGTTTTCCATATTTGCTACTACTAGCCCTAGTAAGAAGATTTCCGGCTTCATCGGGATCTTTCTCTTGATGATTTTTTGCGTTTCTTCCCTTATGGCTTTCCAATATCTGGCCACTACTGGGCAGGACCACCACATGTGGAAGTAGCTGCCCACATCCTTTTTGCACTTCCAACATGTATTCTTATACTGTTTGTACATCTGGGAGAGTTTCTGTGGCGTCAAATACCAGCGATGGAAGCTTTTCAGCCAGTTTTCCTTTAAGGATGCGGCATATGTATATTTTAAGTTTTTTCGCCAGATGCTCTGCCATTCTTTGATATTTATCGTTCTGCCGAGATTTTTAGCCCAGGATATCATGCATTAAAAAACAGGCAGGGACATCTAATCACCTTTCAAGAAGAGTTTGCTCCAGGCACAGTCAGCCCATTGTATGCTAATCAAGGTGGTCAGTTGAAAAGATTCACACCTAGCCCAACTTACAAAAGCCTTTTGTCTCACCCTGGTCAGTCCACAGATATATAAACCCCTTTTTTCCCATTTCCAGCAGACCTCACTCCCTCTGAGGATGCTTGCCATAGATGCAGGCGAAACGTCAGGAGAAATGCCTCTAGAACATGGCCATATAGCCCGAAAAAAACCACAAGAACTGAGATATCATGCATTGCTTGATCTCTTCGGTTTCCACCTTCCAGTCGAGTAGTTGGTTATATATTTTTGTGATTGATTTCTTTTCTAGTTTGAGTATTTTGTCCCAGGTCGAGTCACGGGTTTCAAATCCTATTTTTTGGTCTTGTTTAAATGTTTCTCTAATTTGGAAGTATTTTAACCATGTCATGTTGTCTAGACTTTTTGCTAATTCTTCTTGTGTTTTTAGAGTGTATGTTTTATTCAGATTATCATAGTCTAGGACAGGGGTCAGGAACCTTTGGCCCTCCAGGTGTGGTGGACTTCAACTCCCACAATTCCTTGAGGCTCGGCATTCACCCCAAAGGCTTACCTTGGCCTCAAGGAATTGTGGGAGTTGAAGTCCACCACACCTGGAGGGCCGAAGGTTCCCCATGCCTGCTCTAGGAGATCCTTGTAGGTTGGCCAGTTATGCCATCCTAACAGGCGCCTCTGCTTGGCTTCTACTGGCGAAACCCAAAGCGGTGTTTTGGTGTAAAACCACCTTTTATACATATTTGTCCCACACCTTTATCAAGCCGCTCGGACGAAGTGATTACCAAAGGTCTTGGAAGGGCCTGTTGTCCTATACCACATATATGAGTGCCATCCTACATCGAGATTGAAACCTTCCAGGTTCAAAGTTTTTTCGTTCCTCAAGAGAGCCCTCTTGACCCTTGTTTTCCAACTCTGCCGTTGAGCAACAGAAGCATCAGAGCAGATTGCTTGGGCGCTGCTGCAAAGGGAGCTGCTCTCCTTCAGTCCCGCACCATTCTTCTCCAAGGTCCCTGTGCAGGTACATATATATACCCCACTTGCCTCTATACAGATACCCTCCCTGATTGACTTTGCAGCTGCAAGGCCATTCAGTGTTAACCAAGCTGGCCAATTCCAGCACTCACACTTGACTCAAGCAGACAAGAGGTCTTTCTTTTACCCTAGACATCATTCCACCCCACTTGTCTAGCGACCCCATGGGCCATCCAGCCCAACCCCAGAGTTTTATTTTTTTATTTCTCGTGTCAGATCAACCAGTCAATTATATTACATTTCTAACAGAGCAAAGCAAACAATCAGATAAAATACAGCATTTGTGAGTTTGGTAGTTGGTTGAATGTCCTTTGACCAGTCTCTGGCCCCTTGGAGTGCCTCTGGTGTTGCTGCAAGAAGGTCCTCCCTTGTGCATCATGTGGCAGGGCTCAGGGTGCATTGCAGCAGGTGGTCAGTGGTTGGCTCCTCTCCACACTCGCATGTTGTGGATTCCACTTTGTGGCCCCATTTCCTGAGGTTGGCTCTGCATCTCGTGGTGCCAGAGCGCAGTCTGCCAAGTCGCCCACTCTTCTGTGTGCCCAGGGGGGAGTCTCTCATCTGGTATCAGCCATTGGTTGAGGTTCTGGGTTTGAGCCTGCCACTTTTGGACTCTCGCTTGCTGAGGTGTTCCAGCGAGTGTCTCTGTAGATCTAAGAAAACTATGTCTTGATTTAAGTCGTTGGCGTGCTGGCTGATACCCAAACAGGGGATGGGCTGGAGATGTCTCTGCCTTGGTTCTTTCACTATTGACCGTTACTTCCCGGCGGATGTCAGGTGGTGCAATACCGGCTAAGCAGTGTAATTTCTCCAGTGGTGTCGGGCGCAGACACCCCGTGATAATGCAGCATGTCTCATTCAGAGCCACATCCACTGTTTTAGTGTGGTGAGATGTTTTTCCACACTGGGCATGCATACTCAGCAGCAGAGTAGCACAGCGCAAGGGCAGATGTCTTCACTGTGTCTGGTTGTTATCCCCAGGTTGTGCCAGTCAGCTTTCGTATGATATTGTTTGTAGTACCCACTTTTTGCTTGATGTTCAGGCAGTGCTTCTTGTAGGTCAGAGCACAGTCCAGAGTGACTCCCAGGGATTTGGGTGCGCTGCAATGCTCCAGTGGGATTCCTTCCTTCCCAGGTCATAATCCTCAGAGCTCGGGATGCTTCTCTGTCAGTTGAAACATTCCCACCTAGCTCCAGCAGACAAGAGTCCTTTGTCCCACCCTGGTCATTCCACAGATATATAAACCCTTTTTCCTAGTTCCAACAGACCTCACAACCTCTGAGGATGCTTGCCACAGATGCAGGCGAAACGTCAGGAGAGCATGCCTCTAGACCATGGCCATATAGCCCGAAAAAAAGTACAACAACCCAACGAAAATATGGTTGGGACCCACCACAACATGAGGAACTTCATTTAGGGGTCACGGCATTAGAAAGGTTGAGAACCACTGGAATAGAGAGTTGGAAGAGACCCCAAGGGCCATCCAGCCCAACCCCAGAGTTGACAATGGTCAACTGACCCACCGACCCATAGCTCATCTTCTCACCAAGGGAGGTCCCAGATGGGCCATCAGAGGAGTGACCGCCGGATAGAGAAGGACGTAAGCTTAGCTGAGGGCTCAGAGGTGACCCCAGAGGCAAGGATGAGCTGCTGACCCACTGCGGCCTTCAGCCTGTCACTTGGCCATCTCTTCTGCATGATGGGCAGGGGGACCAATGCCAATAGGAAATGGCATTGGGAAGGTTGGAATTCTCCTTCTTCAGCATTATGATTGACATCTGTTTAATCTGGACTTGAATGACCTGGCCACCTTTGTCTCACTCCCAAATGGGCCCAACCCTCCCCAAAATTGAATCCACCAACATACGCCGTACGCAGACGACGCTGTCCTCTTAGCACTGAATGGCCTTGCACCAGCAAAGTCAATCAGTGAGGGTCTCTGCTTAGAGGCTGGTTTGAAACGAGGCAAGTGGGGTGTGTATATCCCCATGGAATGATGTCCAGGGTGGGAAAAAGAACTCTTGTCTGTCGGAGGCAATGTAGCTTGATTAGCATTGAATGGCCTTGCAGCTTCAAATCTGGCTGCTTCCTGCCCAGGGGGAATCCTTTGTTGCGAGGAGAGCAACACTAAAAAAAAAACCAGAGGAATTCCATACTGGAAACTATCAAGGCCAGCTAAAACCTCCCAATCAAGGATTCCCCCAGGCAGTAAGCAGCCATGCTTTGAAACTGCAAGGTCATTCAATGCAAATCAAGCTAATCAATTGCAACATTCCCACTTGCCTCCAACAGGCATGAGTTTTTTCTCCCACCCTGTACATCATTCCACAGGGATAGGGATAGTCACCTTGCCTCATTTCCAACAGGCCTCTATGCAGATACCTTCACTGATTGACTTTGCATGTTTGAATGTTAAGCTTGCCAATGGCAACATTCACACTTGCCTCCAACAGACAAGTGTTTGTTCCCCCACACTGGACATTATTCCACAGATATATATATAAATGGTCCACTTGCTTTGTTTCCAACAGACCTCTATGCAGATAACCTCACTGATTGACTTTGCAGCTGAATGTCAAGCTGGCCAATTGCAACATTCCCACTTGACTCCAACAGGCATGAGTTTTTTCTCCCATCCTATACATCATTCCACAGGGATAGATATAGTCACCTTGCCTCATTTCCAACAGGCCTCTATGCAGATACCCTCACTGATTGACTTTGCAGCTGCAAGGCTATTCAGTGCTGCTCAAGCTGGCCAATGGCAACATTCACACTTGCCTCAAGCAGACAAGAGTGCTTTCTCCCACCCTGGACATCATTCCACAAACACACACACACACACACAACCCTCACTTCTTCATTTCCAACAGACTTCTATGCAGATACCTTCACTGATTGACTTTGCAGCGGAATGTTAAGCTAGCCCATGACAACATTCACACTTGCCTCCAACAGAAAAGTGTTTGTTCTCCCACACTGGACATTATTCCACATATATATAAATCGTCCACTTGCTTTGTTTCCAACAGACCTCTATGCAGATACCCTCACCGACTGACTTTGCAGCTGAACGTCAAGCTGGCCAATTGCAACATTCCCACTTGACTCCAACAGGCATGAGATTTTTCTCCCAGCCTGGACATCATTCCACAGGGATAGGTAGAGTCACCTTGCCTCATTTCCAACAGGCCTCTATGCAGATACCTTCACTGATTGACTTTGCAGAGGGATGTTAAGCTAGCCAATGGCAACATTCACACTTGCCTCCAACAGACAAGTGTTTGTTCTCCCACACTGGGCATTATTCCACAGATATATATATAAATGGTCCACTTGCTTTGTTTCCAACAGATCTCTATGCAGATACCCTCACTGCCTGACTTTGCAGCTGAATGTCAAGCTGGCCAATTGCAACATTCCCACTTGACTCCAACAGGCATGAGTTTTTTTCCCATCCTATACATCATTCCACAGGGATAGATACAATCACTTTGCCTCATTTCCAACAGGCCTCTATGCAGATACCCTCACTGACTGACTTTGCAGCTGCAAGGCTATTCAGTGCTACTCAAGCTGGCCAATGGCAACATTCACACTTGCCTCAAGCAGACAAGAGTTCTTTCTCCCACCCTGGACATCATTCCACAGACACACATGCACAAACCTCACTTCCCTGTTTCCAACAGACCTCTATACAGATACCTTCACTGATTGACTTTGCAGAGGGATGTTAAGCTAGCCAATGGCAACATTCACACTTGCCTCCAACAGATAAGTGTTTGTTCTGCCACACTGGACATTATTCCACAGATATATAAATGCTCCACTTGCTTTGTTTCCAACAGACCTCTATGCAGATACCCTCACTGATTGACTTTGTAGCTGAATGTCAAGCTGGCCAATTGCAACATTTCCACTTGACTCCAACAGGCATGTGTTTTTTTTTTCTCCCATCCTGTACATCATTCCAGAGGGATAGATATAGTCACCTTGCATCATTTCCAACAGGCCTCTATGCAGATACCCTCACTGATTGACTTTGCAGCTGCAAGGCTATTCAGTGCTACTCAAGCTGGCCAATGGCAACATTCACACTTGCCTCAAGCAGACAAGTGTTTGTTCTCCCACACTGGACATTGTTCCACAGATATATATAAATGGTCCACTTGCTTTGTTCCCAACAGTCCTCTATGCAGATACCTTCACTGACTGACTTTGCAGCTGAATGTTAAGCTTGCCAATGGCAACGTTCCCACTTGCCTCCAACAGACAAGAGTTCTTTTTCCCACTCTGAACATCATTACAAAGGTATATATGTATATAAACAACGCTTGCCGAGTTTCCAACAGACCTCACAACCTCTGAGGATGCCTGCCATAGATGTGGGTGAAATGTCAGGAGAGAGTGCTTCTGGAGCATGGCCAGGCAGCCCAGAAAACTCACAGCAGCCCAGTTTAGTTCTGAGTGCAGTAACTCCAAGAGAGACCATTCAGTCCAGTGACACTTGACATCCAAACACTTGTAATTCGTGATGCCAACGACTGGAATGAGTAATCAGGAGCGCATCATAAGCCCAACTCCTTTTGTGCGCACCCAGTGCCTCTCTGGAGCGCAAGTGTGGGAAAGGGAAGCTTGCCTTTGCTGACCTGCGGCCATAGAGGCGCATGGAGGGGAGCTCAGACGTGCCCCAGCCGCGGTGTTCCTTCCCCTCCTAAGTGGCTGATGGGCCTGCGTCCGCCGCAAGCGCATTTAGATTGGATTTAGCGCTAAAGCCCATGCGCTGGGATGGCTCAGCCCAGCAGCACACAAGGACGCCTTCCCTGATCCCATTTCCCGGCTTGATGCGGGGAGATCAGAAGCCAGCGATGCATCAAGGTCACTGCGGACGAGCATGGGGGGCTCGCTTGCTTCTCTGGGCCGTGTGGGGAAGCGCGCATGGGAAGCCAGGCTTCAAAGGGAGCAACCCTACAACCCACCTAGATGGATGGGCTTCTTCTCAGAAACCTGATCACAGGAACCATGAAAGCGCAAGGTGGGGGATCAAATGCACACCTGGCCAGCTCTCCTTTCATGCGCTCCATCCTTCACGGCGCAATGAATATTCACGGCTTTATCAGAGGGAGAAATGGGGAATGTGCACAAAGGCAGCTGTGCATGCGTGGCTCGAGAGCAGGACGTGTGAAAAAGATCTTGAGGTCTCACTACCTCTGAGGATGCTTGCCATAGATGCAGGCGAAACGTCAGGAGAGAATGCCTCTAGAACATGGCCTTATAGCCCAAAAAAACCTACAACAACCCAGATCTTGGGGTCCTTGTGGACAAGTTAAACATGAGCCAGGAATGTGGTGTGGCGGCAAAAAAAGCCAATGGGATGTTGGCCTGTATCAAGAGGAGCCTAGTGTCCAGATCTAGGGAAGTCATGCTCCCCATGCTCTCTTCTGCCTTGGTGAGACCACACCTAGAATCACATTGTATCCAATTCTGGGCACCACAATTGAAGGGAGATGTTGACTCTATGCTGGAATGTGTCCAGAGAAAGAGGGCAACTAGAATGATCAAGGGTCTGGAGAACAAGCCCTATGAGGAGCGGCTTAAAGAGTTGGGCATGTTTAGAAGAGAAGGCTGAGAGGAGACATGATTAAGGCCACGTATGTTCAGCTGGAAGATGGCCACCCAGCCTCTGTTTAAAAGCCTCCAACGAGGGAGCCTCCACCACACTCCAGGACAGAGAGTTCCACTGCTGAACGACTCTCACAGTCAGGAAATTCTTCCTAATGTTCAGATGGAATCTCCTCTCTTGTAGTTTGAAGCCATTGTTCCATTGCGTCCTAGTCTCCAAGGAAGTAGAAAACAAGCTTGATCCCTCCTCCTCCCTGTGGCTTCCTCTCACATATGTATATGTGGCTATCATGTCTCCTCTCAGCCTTCTCTTCTGCAGGCTAAACATGCCCAGCTCCTTAGGCCGCTCCTCATAGGGCTTGTTCTCCAGACCCTTGATCATTTTAGTCACCCTCCTCTGGACACATTCCAGCTTAGAGTCAATCTCTCTCTTGAATTGTGGAGCCCAGAATGGGACACAATATTCCAGGTAAAGTGGTCTAACCAAAGCAGAATAGAGCATGGGGAGCATCCCTAGATCTAGACACTAGGCTCCTCTTGATGCAGGCCAACATCCCATTGGCTTTTTTTGCTGCAGCATCCCATTCCTGGCTCATGTTCACCTTCCTGTCCATGATCTTTTTCACACGTCCTGCTCTCGAGCCAGGCTTCATCGTCCTCCATTCTGTCTCTTTGCCTTTCCTTTTTTCTGCCCAAGTGGAGTCTCTTGCATTTGTCACTGTTGAACTTCATTTTGTGACTTTTGGCCCATCATCTTTCTAATCTGTCAAGATCGTTTTGAATCCTGCTCCGTCCTCTGGAGTCTTGGCTCTCCTTCCCCATTTGGTGTCGTCTGCAAACATGATGATCCTGCCTTCTAGCCCTTCATCATGAATGAAGATCCTGAGCAGGACGCAACCCTGCTTGTGGCACTCCACTCATCCCTTCTTTCCAGGATGAAGAGGAGGAAGCCTTGGGCAGAATCACCCTCTGTGTTCGTCCACTTAACCAATTCGATCTACCTCACCGTCGTTTTGCCTTGCCCACCTTGGACTCGTTTCCTTGCCAGGAGGTCGTGGGGGACCTTGTCCAAGGAAGGTCTTCCTGAAATCCAGGTACGCTCCATCCACGGCATTCCCTGGAGGGCCAAAGTTTGTCCTGGCCTGGTATAGATGATTCCCTGGAAGGATGCAAAGGGTGAAGTGCTCTCGATGCTTGCCTGTCCCTGACGTGATCCCAAGCGAAGTAGGTCAGGCGGGAGCATTGCCCACCCCAGGCGCAATCTCCGCTCTTTCCCACAAGAAGAATCCGTGCTATTGTGCTCCCCTCTCCGGAGACGCTCACCGAGAGACGCATTAATGCGTGAAGCCACACAAATAGCCGGCAAGCCCATTGTCTCTTTGGCGATTGGATCTTGCGCAACTATGCCTTCCCAGATTTTCTACAGCAGTGCTTCTCAACCTTCCCCTTAATCCAGTTCCTGACGTTGTGGTGACCCACAACCATCACATTGTTTCCGTTGCGACTTCACAACCGACATTTTTCTCCTGTTCTGAATCCTCATATGAATCTGATCTGCAGGATGTATATCCATTTCACTGGACCAAATTTGGCACAAATACCCGATATACCCAAATTTGAATACCGGTGGGGGTGATTGATTTTTGTCATTTGGGAGTTGCAGTTGCTGTGTCATGACCTTATTTCCTGGGATTTATAGTTCACCTCCGATCAAAGAGCATTCTGAACCCCACCAACGATGGAACTGAACCAAACTTGGAACACAGAACTCTCACAACCAAGAGAAAATACTGAAAGGGTTTGGTGGGCATTGACCTTGAGTTTGGGAATTGTAGTTTGTTTACATCCAGAGAGCAATGTGGACTCAAACAATGATGGATCTGGGTTGTTGTAGGTTTTTTTCGGGCTATATGGCCATGGTCTAGAGGCATTCTCTCCTGATGTTTCGCCTGCATCTATGGCAAGCACCCTCAGAGGTTGTGAGGTCTGTTGAAAGTAGGAAAGTTGGGTTTATATATATGTGGAATGACCAGGATGGATGGATCTATTGTCGAAGGCTTTCATGGCTGGAATCACTGGGTTGTTGACTACCTCACTACCTCTGAGGATGCTTGCCATAGATGCAGGCGAAATGTCAGGAGAGGATGCCTCTAGAAGATGGCCATATAACCCGAAAAAACCTACAACAACCCAATGATGGATCTGGACCAAACTTGGCACAAATACTTAATATGCCCAAATGTGGACACTGGTGGAGTTTCTTTCTTTTTTTTTGGGGGGGGGGGGGAGATAGACCTTGACATTTTGGAGTTGTAGTTACTGGGATTTATAGTTCACCTAAAATCAAAGAGCTTTCTGAACTCCAACAGCAATGGAATTGAACCAATCTTGGCACACAGAACTCCCACACCCAATTGAAAATACTCGAAGAGTTTGGTGGGCATTGGCCTCAAGTTTGGGAGTTGTAGTTGTCCTACATCTAGAGAGCACTCTGGACTCAAACAGTGATGAATGTGGACCAAACTTGGAACGGATACGCAATATGCCCAAATGTGGACCTTGATGGAGTTTGGGGGAAATAGACCTTGACATTTTGGGAGTTGTAGTTGTCCTACATCTAGAGAGCACTCTGGACTCAAACAGTGATGAATGTGGACCAAACTTGGAACGGATACGCAATATGCCCAAATGTGGACCTTGATGGAGTTTGGGGGAAATAGACCTTGACATTTGTAGTTGCAGGGATTTATAGTACACCTAAACTCAAAGAGCATTCTGAACTCCACCAATGATGGGATTGGACACAGAACTCCCACCAGCACCAGAAAATACTGGGTTCGGTGGGTACTGACCTTGAGTTTGAGAGTTGTAGTTCACCTATATGGGGGAATCACAGAAACCCCCATGACCAACAGGAAATACTGTGTTTTTTTGGGTTCTTTGGGGCCCCTCTGATGGTCTTTGGTGACCCCCAGGTTGAGGCAAAATTCAGAAGCCACCGGAGCAAATAAGAAGTCTACAAATAGCCCACGCCAGAGCTCCCTGTCGGCCGTTACCACCCTCAGCTCCCTCAAGGTCAGTCCAGTCACTTCAAGGATGCCATCCATCCATCTTGCCCTTGGTCGGCCCCTCTTCCTTTTGCCTTCCATTTCCCCAGCATCATTCCCTTCTCCAGGCTTTGCTGTCTCCTCATGATGTGGCATTCAAAGGACTTCCGCTTTCCCTCTAGTCTCCTTCCCTCCAATGAGCAGCCGGGCTTTATTTCCTGGAGGATGGACTGGTTGGATCTTCTCGCAGTCCAAGGCACTCTCAGCACTTTCCTCCAACACCACAGCTCAAAAGCATCTCTCTTCCTTCGCTCAGCCTTCCCTAAGGTCCAGCTCTCACATCCGTAGGTGACTACAGGGAAGACCATGGCTTGGACTAGGCAATGGATCTTGGTTGCCAGTCTGATGTCTCTACTCTTCACTATTTTATCGAGACTGGACATTGCTCTCCTCCCAAGAAGTAAGGAAGCGTCTTCTGATTTCCTGGCCACAGTCTGCGTCTGCACTCATCTTTGCACCTAGAAATACAAACCCTGTCACGGCCTCCACGGTTTCTCCCTCTATTTCCCAGTTGTCAATCATTCTTGTTGCCATAATCTTGGGGTTTTTTTCCTATGTTTAGCTGCAACCCGGCTTTTGCGCTTTCTTCTTTCACCTTGATGAGAAGGCTCCTCAGCTCCTCCTCGCTTTCGGCCATCAGAGTGGTGTCATCTGCATATCTGAGGTTGTGAATGTTTCTCCCAGCCATTTTCACCCCAGCCTTGCATTCCTCAAGCCCCGCACATCCTCGCATGATGTGTTCTGCATACACGTTAAAAAGGTTGGGTGAGAGGATGCAGCCTTGCCGGACGCCTTTCCCAATCTTGAACCAGTCTGTTGTTCCGTGGTCAGTTCTGACTGTTGCTACTTGGTCTTTGGTGACCCCCAGGTTGAGAAAGGCAAAATTCAGAAGCCACCGGAGCAAATAAGAAGTCTACAAATAGACCTGTTGGTTTTGTTGTTGAGGGGCATACGCCATTGCAAAACAGGGACTGGCCTGGGAATAGCTTTGTGCAACTCCAAAGCAAGGAGTGAATCAGGTTGGGGTGGCAACAGTGGCGCAGCCTGTGCCAGAAATGTGGGGGGTTGTTATGGGGGAGAGGGTCCCCTTCTGAGCCCTTGCCGAGCTGTTCCGTTTCCTTCCTTCCTTCCTTCTTTCCTTCCTTCCTTGGAAGCCACCCAGAGAGAAGTCCCTCCTGCTAATCCTTTCTGCAAGAGGACCAGGAGAGGAGGAGGAGGGCAGCAGAGGTCAGCCAGGATTTACTAATCTAAGCGCATGCCTTTCCATTGCCATAGGAACACCCCCCTTCCCGCCCCTTCTTCCAGGCTGAACCCCTCCATTGTTGTGCCATTCAAGAGGGGCCCCCCATATAATACCCTTTATACCCCACGGCTGTAACGCAAAAGCCCTGCCATGCTACCCAAAGAATAATTAACCAAGTAATTACATAAAGCAACCATGGAAATGAACACAATCGGGTCCGCCAGTATTTAAAACAAAACAGATCTAAAATCAGGACAATAATTAAAGAGCAACACTCAGAAAATTCCAGACAGGAAACAATCAGGTCCAGCTAACACCTTCCAACAAAGGATTCCTCCTGGCAGGAAGCAGCCAGGCTTTGAAGCTGCAAGGGCATTCCATGCTAATCAAGCTTGCCAATTACAACATTTGCACTTGCCTCCAACAGACAAGTGTTCTTTCTCTCACCCTGGACATATCACTATGGATATATCTCTATCTATCTATCTATCTATCTATCTATCTATCTATCTTTCTTTCTTTCTACACACACACATACACAGACCCCAAGTGCCTCGTTTCCAACAGACCTCTATGCTACCCTCTCTGATTGACTTTGCAGCTTAATGTCCAGCTGACCAATTGCAACATTCACACTTGCTTCGGACAGACAAGTGTTTGTTCTCCCAAACTGGACATTATTCCACTGATACACACACACACAAACCCCACTTGCCTCGTCTCCAACAAACTTCTATGTTGATACCCTCACTGATTGACTTTGCAGTCAATTGCACTACTTGACTTTGATGCCCAGGGCAGGAGAAATAACTCTTTTCTGTTTGAGGCAAATGTGAATGTACAATTGGCCAGCTTGATTTGCATCGAATGGCCTTGCAGCTGCAAAGCCTGGCTGGTTGCTGCCTGGGAGAGTCCTTTGTTGGGAGGTGCTAGCTGGCTCTTGATTGATTCTTGTCTGGAATTGCCCTGTTTGGCCAGCTTGATCCGCCTTGAATGGCCTTGCAACTGCAAAGCCTGGCTGGTTGCTGCCTGGGGGAGTCCTTTGTTGGGAGGTGCTAGCTGGCCCTTGATTGATTCTTGTCTGGAATTCTCCTGTTTTAGCCAGCTTGATCTGCCTTGAATAGCTTTGCAACCGCAAAGCCTGGCAGGTTGCTGCCTGGGGGAGTCCTTTGTTGGGAGGTGCTAGCTGGCCCTTGATTGATTCTTGTTTGGAATACCCCTGTTTTGGCCACCTTGATCCGCCTTGAATCGCCTTGCAACTGCAAAGCCTGGCTGCCTGCTGCCTGGGGGAGTCCTTTGTTGGGAGGTGTTAGCTGGCCCTTGATTGATTCTTGTCTGGAATGCCCCTGTTTTGGCCAGCTTGATCTGCCTTGAATGGCCTTGCAATTGCAAAGCATGGCTGTTTGCTGCCTGGGGGAGTCCTTTGTTGGGAGGTGCTAGCTGGCCCTTGATTGATTCTTGTCTGGAATTCTCCTGTTTTAGCCAGCTTGATCTGCCTTGAATAGCTTTGCAACTGCAAAGCCTGGCGGGTTGCTGCCTGGGGGAGTCCTTTGTTGGGAGGTGCTAGCTGGCCCTTGATTGATTCTTGTTTGGAATACCCCTGTTTTGGCCACCTTGATCCGCCTTGAATGACCTTGCAACTGCAAAGCCTGGCTGCCTGCTGCCTGGGGGAGTCCTTTGTTGGGAGGTGCTAGCTGGCCCTTGATTGATTCTTGTTTGGAATACCCCTGTTTTGGCCACCTTGATCCGCCTTGAATCGCCTTGCAACTGCAAAGCCTGGCTGCCTGCTGCCTGGGGGAGTCCTTTGTTGGGAGGTGTTAGCTGGCCCTTGATTGATTCTTGTCTGGAATGCCCCTGTTTTGGCCATCTTGATCTGCCTTGAATGGCCTTGCAATTGCAAAGCCTGGCAGGTTGCTGCCTGGGGGAGTCCTTTGTTGGGAGGTGCTAGCTGGCCCTTGATTGATTCTTGTTTGGAATACCCCTGTTTTGGCCACCTTGATCCGCCTTGAATCGCCTTGCAACTGCAAAGCCTGGCTGCCTGCTGCCTGGGGGAGTCCTTTGTTGGGAGGTGTTAGCTGGCCCTTGATTGATTCTTGTCTGGAATGCCCCTGTTTTGGCCAGCTTGATCTGCCTTGAATGGCCTTGCAATTGCAAAGCATGGCTGTTTGCTGCCTGGGGGAGTCCTTTGTTGGGAGGTGCTAGCTGGCCCTTGATTGATTCTTGTCTGGAATTCTCCTGTTTTAGCCAGCTTGATCTGCCTTGAATAGCTTTGCAACTGCAAAGCCTGGCGGGTTGCTGCCTGGGGGAGTCCTTTGTTGGGAGGTGCTAGCTGGCCCTTGATTGATTCTTGTTTGGAATACCCCTGTTTTGGCCACCTTGATCCGCCTTGAATCGCCTTGCAACTGCAAAGCCTGGCTGCCTGCTGCCTGGGGGAGTCCTTTGTTGGGAGGTGTTAGCTGGCCCTTGATTGATTCTTGTCTGGAATGCCCCTGTTTTGGCCATCTTGATCTGCCTTGAATGGCCTTGCAATTGCAAAGCATGGCTGTTTGCTGCCTGGGGGAGTCCTTTGTTGGGAGGTGCTAGCTGGCCCTTGATTGATTCTTGTCTGGAATTCTCCTGTTTTAGCCAGCTTGATCTGCCTTGAATAGCTTTGCAACCGCAAAGCCTGGCAGGTTGCTGCCTGGGGGAGTCCTTTGTTGGGAGGTGCTAGCTGGCCCTTGATTGATTCTTGTTTGGAATACCCCTGTTTTGGCCACCTTGATCCGCCTTGAATGACCTTGCAACTGCAAAGCCTGGCTGCCTGCTGCCTGGGGGAGTCCTTTGTTGGGAGGTGCTAGCTGGCCCTTGATGGATTCTTGTCTGGAATGCCCCTGTTTTGGCCACCTTGATCCGCCTTGAATGGCCTTGCAACTGCAAAGCCTGGCTGGTTGCTGCCTGGGGGAGTCCTTTGTTGGGAGGTGCTAGCTGGCCCTTGATTGATTCTTGTCTGGAATTCCCGTTTCGGCCAGCTTGATCCGCCTTGAATAGCTTTGCAACTGCAAAGCCTGGCTGGTTGCTGCCTGGGGGAGTCCTTTGTTGGGAGGTGCTAGCTGCTCCTTGATTGATTCTTGTCTGGAATTGCCCTGTTTTGGCCAGCTTGATCTGCCTTGAATCGCCTTGCAACTGCAGAGCCTGGCTGGTTGTTGCCTGGGGGAGTCCTTTGTTGGGAGGTGCTAGCTGGCCCTTGATTGATTCTTGTCTGGAATTCCCCTGTTGTTCTTTATTTACCGTCCTGATTTTGGAGGTTTTTTTAATATTGGGGGCCAGATTGGGTTCCTTTTCATGGTTTCCTCCCCTTTTCCTGCCTCTGTTTCCTGCCCTGTGCCACGAAAAGGCAAAATGTGCCCCTGCCCTCATCCAACTCTATGCAGAGCATTGGTTCTGGCTGGAAGAGAAGATGCAAAGTGAATTCCAAAGGCAGGCAGGAAGCGGGCAGTAAACGCCGGGGTTTCTGTCTTTGGCCCTGGAATTTTAATTGGGGGGAAGGAAGGGGGTCAGCCTGGAGGTGGCTTATCAGGGGAAGCTGCCTGGGAGGCTGCAAAGAGACAGGTATGGTGTGCATGGCTTACTTTAGCGTGACATTTCAAGGGCCAGCAGTTCAGGGGAGGTCAGAGCCTGCTCTGGTCAAGGCACAACAAGGGCACCCACTGACTGACCGGGAGGCCTCAGAGGGGAATAGGTTTGGCCAAAGGGACATCAACATGAATCTTGGTTTCATGGTTTCTCCTGGATTTCGAAGAACCTCAGAGATTTTTTATTTATTTGTCGTGTCAGAGCAACCAGTCCATTATATTACATTTCTAACAGAACAAAGCAAACAAACAGAAAAATACACAACTTGTGAGTTTGGTAATTGATTAAATGTCCTTTGACCAGTCTCTGGCCCCTTGGAGTGCCTCTGGTGTTGCCGCAAGAAGGTCCTCCATCGTGCATGTGGCAGGGCTCAGGGTGCATTGCAGCAGGTGGTCAGTAGTTTGCTCTTCTCCGCACTCGCATGTCGAGGATTCCCAAACAGGGGGTGGGCCGGAGATGTCTCTGCCTTGGTCCTTTCACTATTGGCTGCTCCTTCCCGGCGGATGTCAGGTGGTGCAATACCGGCTAAGCAGTGTAATTTCTCCAGTGGTGTAGGGCGCAGACACCCCTTTGTGATAATGCGGCATGTCTCATTAAGAGCCACGTCCACTGTTTGAGCATGGTGAGATGTGTTCCACACTGGGCATACATACTCAGCAGCAGAATAGCATAGCACAAGGGCAGATGTCTTCACTGTGTCTGGTTGTGATCCTCAGGTTGTGCCAGTCAGCTTTCGTATGATATTGTTTCTAGCGTCCACTTTTTGCTTGATGTTCAGGCAGTGCTTCTTGTAGGTCAGAGCACGGTCCAGGGTCACTCCCAGGGATTTGGGTGTGCTGCAATGCTCCTGTGGGGTTCCTTCCTTCTCAGGTAACCCTCAGAGCTCGGGATGCTTGTCTGTTCTTGAGATGAAAGGCACATGTCTGTGTTTTAGATGGATTAGGGATCAGCTGGTTTTCCCTGTAATAGGCAGTTAGAGCACCTAGAGCTTCGGAGAACTTCTGTTCTACCATCTCAGAGCTCCCTGCTTGGGCGGTGATGGCACGATCATCAGCATAGATGAAGCTCTCTGTCCCTTCTGGCAGTGGCTGGTCATTTGTGTCGATGTTGAACATGGATGGAGCAAGCACGCTCCCCTGAGGCAGGCCGTTCTTCTGTTTCCGCCACCTGCTTCTCTGGCCCTGGAACTCAACAAAGAAGCTCCTGTTTTGTAGCAGGTTTCCTATGAGGCGGGTGAGGTGGTCGTCCTTTGTGAGATTATACGTTTTTCTCAGGAGGAGGCAGCGGTGGTTCACAGTCTCATAGGCTGCTGACAGGTCTATGAAGACAGTGACCAGCATGCAAGCTCAGAGATAAAAAGACACGGAAACTGGATGTTGCTGCAAAAGTGATCCCTCTCTCTGGACTCAGATTACAAAATCTCAATAGATTTCTGCTTCTGATGACCATTTGTAGACATTATACGTTCCTGAAAGATGTCCCCCAACGCCCTTCCTGTGGACGGAGAGCAATGCCACTTGGCCCAGTTCTGAGTCCTTTCTCTCTCCATGGGTGCCACCATCGAGGGACACACACTTCTCTCAACACCTCGCTTGTCGAAGTCAACAGGCTGCTCCAAAAGCCACATCGTGACTTCAGAAATCAGAGTCCCATCACCTGAGAAATGCTTGCCCTTCCAAAATAGCTTCCTGTTGGAAAGAGGTGGACGTCCGATGCTGCGAGGTTGGGTCAATCAGGAGATGCGGTCGCATTCCAAAGCCACAAGAGCATGCTTCTTCCATTTGGGCAACAGTTGAGTTGGGAACAAGTGCATTGTCTTCCAGAAGGTGAACACCTTTGGAGAGCATGCCACACTGTCTCTTGGTTTGGATGGCCTCCTGCAATTTCCACAGCAGTGAAGCCTCGTCTGCCCCAGGGATCAAGGCACCCTTTGCTAGGAAATTTATTATTTGCATTTATTGACCGCCCCTCTCAGCCCGAGGGCGACTCCATCCCTACGACTCCATGCTGGTCCCAAAATACTGTGAGCATGACCTTCCCTGCTGAGAGTTGAGCACATGCCTTCTTTGGAGGTGGTGAGTCAGGATGCTTCCATTGCATCGACTGGACTTGAGTCAGAGGGATGGACCTAGCTTTCACCCTCTGTGGACAAAGTCCTCCTGGTTCCCATGGCACGTCATCATCAAGAAAGCCGGAGAACATTTGCCCCATTCTTGCCTGCCGAGAGTTGGGCATGTGCCTTCTTTGAAGGCATTGAGTCAGGATGCTTCCATGGCATCACCTGGACTTGAGTCTCAGGGTCAGAGTTATGGACCCAGCTTTCACCCTCTGTTGACAAAGTCCTCCTGGTTCCCATGGCACGTCATCGTCAAGAGAGCCAGAGAGCATTTGCCCCGTTCTTGCCTGCCAAGAGTTGGGCACATGCCTTCTTTGGAGGCAGTGAGTCAGGAGGCTTCCACGGCATCAACTGGACTTGAGTCTCAGGATCAGAGTGGTGGATCCAACTTTCCTCGTGTGGGATCAGTCTCTTGGAAAACTCCTCCTGGTTTCCATGGCACGTCATTGTCAAGAGAGCCTGAGAGCATTGGACTCGTTCCTGCTTCTTGAAAGGTGTGAGCAGCTGAGGGACCCAACGAGCAGATATCTTGTGCATAGGAAGATGGTCTTGCTAGATTTTTTCCACAGACCCCACACTCATCTTGACCTTTTGGTGAATGGTTACATGGAGATTTTCCAAAATTGCGTCCTCCACTTGCTGGGTGGTGTGTTCCTTAATAGCAGAGCGGGGTTGCCTTGGAATTGGAGCTGTTTCCACCAAAGTCTGTCCAGATTTGCATTGAGGATGCCAGTTCTTGACTCCAACATCTGATGGGGGACCCTCACCAGAAGTCTCTTCCACCTCATCAAACGTCTCCTTTGGTGTGCGGCCTTGAAAGGAAAGGAACTGGAGGACTGCTCTGGATTCCGTTGGGTCTGTTCTCAAACCTCACTCCACTTCCACACCTGTCACACTAAGACCATTCTCAGTTCTGAGTTGTACATTGGCACATAACCTAGAGAGACTTGTATCATTACACATGTGCACTTTCAGCATCCTATGATAAATAGAAGTGGGTCAAGGGACATCTTGAATGAGCGCCCCTCATAAAAGATCATACGCTTTTCGCTGGGCACAGCATGGATTGGGAGCCATGGCTGGCCTTCTAGCCGAAAATGTTGCCCTACCAGACAACAACGATCCGGTGCCATTTGGGTGGCCAAGCGCATGTTTCTGTGATCTCGATTCATGGTCTTCTGGAGCCTGTTTTTCCAGGAGATTTAGGCTTAGACCGTGCCCAGCATCCATTCTGCAGACTCTGTGGCATGTGTTTGGGTGCCAAGCGCAGGATTTGCCGCTGCTCGGAGTGCCGGGAAGCCCATTTCCATCCCACAAACAAAGGCAGCCTTTCTGGTGGCTCAAGCAAAGGTCAGTCGGGATACTTCACCACACTGACTCTTGCGCATACTGACCTGAGAGATTATTGGAATGGACTTGCCTGGTTGCCTACGAACTGTTTTCGGAAATGGGAGTTGGTGCAAAAAGCAGAAATCAGATTGCTCTCTGGCACTTCACTCCATTTACTTCCATTTCTCTTCCAGGACCAAAGCTCTGTGCCGATGCTTACCTGGAAAGGTCTAACTTAGTTTGGGAGACGTGGTGCTTATCTGTACAAGTTGTAAAGTTTCAGGACCATCTCCTTCCATAGGAAGGTCCCATCGTCGTTGTCTTCTTCCTCTTGACACGTTTCTCCCTTTCGCCCTCCATTTGCGCCTCTTCCAGTTCCACGGAACTCTTGGTAACTTACTTACTGAGGCAATCCCTCGTTGTCCAAGAATGATGGACTTCCAAATGTTGTGTCTTGGCGGTGGATACATAGGTGACTGTGGAGCCACGTTATCAACAGCATATTTGGAGTTTGATAACAGACGCTGTAGGTCTTCTTCTGAATGAGCACACACTGCATTATCATCAGCATATTCGAGTTTTAGGGCAGACGTTGTAGGCCCCCTTCTGAAGGAGCACAGACTGCATTATCACCAGCATATTAGAGTTTTATAACAGATGTTGTAGGCTCCCTTCTGAAGGAGCACTGACTGCATTATCATCAGCATATTGGAGTTCTATAACGGACGTTGTAGGTCTCCTTCTGAATGAGCACAGACCATGTCATCATCAGCATAACATTCTATAACAGGCATTGTAGGTCTCCTTCTGAAGGAGCACTGACTGCATTATCATCAGCATATTGGAGTTCTGTAACAGACATTGTAGAGCTTCTTCTGAAGGAGCACAGATTGTGTTATCATCAGCATATGACAGTTTTATAACAGACGTTGTAGGCCCCCTTCTGAAGGAGCACAGACTGTATTATCATCAGCATTTTTGAGTTCTGTAACAGACGTGGTAGGTTGTCTTCTGAAAAAAACACATATTGGAGTTCTGTAACAGATATTGTAGACCTTCTTCTGAAGGAGAACAGACTACGTTATCATCAGCATATTACAGTTTTATAATAGACATTGTAGACCTTCTTCTGGAGGCGCGCTGACTGCATTATCATCAGCATATTGGAGTTCTGTAACAGACGTTGTAGAGCTTCTTCTGAAGGAGCACAGACTGTGTTATCATCAGCATATGACAGTTTTATAACAGACGTTGTAGGCCCCCTTCTGAAGGAGCACAAACTGCATTATCATCAGCATTTTGGAGTTCTGTAACAGACGTTGTAGACCTTCTTCTGAAGAAGCACATATTGGATTTCTGTAACAGATGTTGTAGACCGTCTTCTGAAGGAGCACAGACTGCATTATCATCAGCATATTGGAGGTCTATAACACATGTTGTAGGCCTCCTTCTGAAGGAGAACAGATTATGTTATCATCAGCATATTACAGTTTTATAACAGACGTTGTAGACCTTCTTCTGAAGGAGCACTGACTGCATTATTATCAGCATATTGAAGTTCTATAACAGACGTTGTAGGTCTTCTTCTGAATGAGCACAGACTATGTCATCATCAGCATAATGTTCTATAACAGACGTTGTAGGTTTCCTTCTGAAGGAGCACTGACTGCCTTATCATCAGCATATTGGAGTTCTATACCAGATGTTGTTGTGACCTTGGTTTTTGGTTTTCAGTCTGCTGAGGTTAATTAGCTGGCCATCTGTCCGATAAATTATTTCCTCGCCGTTAAGTAGCTTCTCATCCACAGGGTGCAGTATCATAATGATGAAGCTGGAATAGGAAGCTCCATAGAATTGGTATTGGGGAGCCCAGTTACGACTCTTCCTACCACAAGAAAACTGGCTTGTGGGGGCATGGGGCTGGGTTGTGGGCCTACCCCACTGGTTGAATTTCCTTGCCAAAATGGGAGGCTTTGAGGCAGGCAGGGGAAACAACACGATTTCAAGTACGCTCCACCCTGCATGGAAGTTGGAACATCAGGCTGGAAGTTTGTGTAAACATTGGAAGGAGGGCTTTGTGCATGTTTGGAGTTTTATCCAGTCCTCGATCTCAAAGGGATTCTACTTAGTGAGAGAACTGCAAATGCAAATTCCAGACATGCCGGGCGGTCAGAGAGAAGTGTCCAGCTAATGCGTGTTATCTGTGACATCCTTTGAAGTCCCTCCTAATCTATTCTCCAGTTTCCAATGTGTGTTGCCCGCCCGCCACCATCGGAGGAAAAACCCTGGAAGAGGGAAAAAGAACGACTTGCAAAGGAATGGAGAGAAAAAATTATTTGTATTAAAATAGCCGAGCTATCCCGTGGTATTCAGGGAGGAAATAATGCAAAAGAGTTTGGCAATAATAATAATAATAATAATAATAATAATAATAATAATAATGTATTGTCGAAGGCTTTCATGTTGTAGGTTTTTTCAGGCTATATTATTATTATTATTATTATTATTATTATTATTATTGTTAGAACTACAACTCCCATACTCAAGGTCAATGCCCACCAAACATTTCCCTCGGGGGTTGCAAAGGGCAAGATAGAAATATTGGAAATAAATAAAATAAATTTCTGTTGGTCATGGGAGTTCTGTGTGCCAAGTTTAGTGCAATTCCGTCATTGGTGGAGTTCGGAATGCTCTTTGATTGTAGGGGAACTATAAATCCCAGCAACGACAACTCCCAAATGTCAAGATCTGTTTTCCCCAATCTCCAGCAGTGTTCAAATTTGGGCATATTGAGTATTTGTGCCAAGTTATGTATAGATCCATCATGCATCCACAGTGTTCTCTGGATGTAGGTGAACTACAACTCCCAAACTCAAGGTCAATGCCCACCAAACCCTTCCAGCATTTTCTGTTGGTCATGGGAGTTCTGTGTGCCAAGTTTGGTTCAATTCTATTGCTGGTGGCATTCAAAATGTTCTTTGATTGTAGGTGAACTATAAATCGCAGCAACTACAACTCCCAAATGTCAAGGTCTGTTTTCCCCAAAGTCCAGCAGTGTTCAAATTTGGGCATATTGAGTATTTGTGCCAAGTTATGTATAGATCCATCATGCATCCACAGTGTTCTCTGGATGTAGGTGAACTACAACTCCCAAACTCAAGGTCAATGCCCACCAAACCCTTCCAGTATTTTCTGTTGGTCATGAACTATAAATCCCAGCAACAACAACTCCCAAATGTGGTCTGTTTTCCCCAAAGTCCAGCAATGTTCAAATTTGGGCATATTGAGTATTTGTACCAAGTTATGTATAGATCCATCATGCATCCACAGTGTTCTCTGGGTGTAGGTGAACTATAACTCCCAAACTCAAGGTCAATGCCCACCAAACCCTTCCAGTATTTTCTGTTGGTCATGGGAGTTCTGTGTGGGAAGTTTTCCCCAATTCTATCGTTGGTGGTGTTCAGAATGTTCTTTGATTGTAGGTGAACTATAAATCCCAGCAACTACAATGCTAAGGTCCATTTTCCTCCAAATCCACCAGTATTCTAATTGGATAGTTGTCGGGATTTATTGTAGTATTTGTTGCCAGAGAGGGCGAATGGAGCCGTGCTAATGGCTGCCACGGATGCCAGGCGCATGGCGTCATCCCTCTTCTCTGCCTGAGTGGGCACGGGAGGATAAAGGGGCGCATAAAAGGCGCACTGGCGCAGCACATTCCCCGGCCTCACATCCAGGGAGGAGGCCGCAAATCCCTCCCGGCCCAGAAAGGCGGCTTAGGAAGGAGGAGAAGGGCCAGGCAGAGGTCAGGGAGGGACCGGTCAAGCGCTTGACCACAAGGGCCGTCCAGTCCAACCCCCTTCTGCCTTCATGCAGGAAAAGCACCATCCAAGTATGGTCATCCAGCCTCTGTTTCAAAGCCTCCAAAGAAGGAGCTGCCATTGGACTCCGAGGCAGAGAGTTCCACAGTTGAACGGCTCTTCTTAAAGTCAGGAAGTTCTTCCTAACATTTCAAAGCCTCCTAAGAAGGAGCTGCCATTGGACTCCGAGGCAGAGAGTTCCACTGTTGAACAGCTCTTCTTAAAGTCAGGAAGTTCTTCCTACATTTCAAAGCCTCCTAAGAAGGAGCTTGCACCACACTCCGAGGCAGAGAGTTCCACAGTTGAATGGCTCTTCTTAAAGTCAGGAAGTTCTTCCTAACATTTCAAAGCCTCCTAAGAAGGAGCTTGCACCACACTCCGAGGCAGAGAGTTCCACAGTTGAATGGCTCTTCTTAAAGTCAGGAAGTTCTTCCTAACATTTCAAAGCCTCCTAAGAAGGAGCTTGCACCACTCTCTGAGGCAGAGAGTTCCACTGTTGAACAGCTCTTCTTAAAGTCAGGAAATTCTTCCTAACATTTCAAAGCCTCTTAAGAGGGAGCTTGCACCACACTCCGAGGCAGAGAGTTCCACAGTTGAACGGCTCTTCTTAAAGTCAGGAAGTTCTTCCTAACATTTCAAAGCCTCCTAAGAAGGAGCTTGCACCACACTCCGAGGCAGAGAGTTCCACAGTTGAATGGCTCTTCTTAAAGTCAGGAAGTTCTTCGTAACATTTCAAAGCCTCCTAAGAGGGAGCTTGCACCACACTCCGAGGCAGAGAGTTCCACTGTTGAACAGCTCTTCTTAAAGTCAGGAAATTCTTCCTAACATTTCAAAGCCTCTTAAGAGGAAGCTTGCACCACACTCCGAGGCAGAGAGTTCCACAGTTGAACGGCTCTTCTTACGGTCAGGAAGTTCTTCCCAATGTTCAGGTGGAATCTCCTTCGCTGTCATTTGAACCAGTGCTCTCTGGATGTAGGTGAACTACAACTCCAAAACTCAAGGTCAATGCCCACCAAACCCTTCCAGTATTTTCTGTTGGTCAGGGGACTTCTGTGTGCCAAGACTGGTTCAATTCCATCATTGGTGGAGTTCAGAATACACTTTGATTATAGGTGAACTATACATTCCAGCAACTACAACTCCCTAATGACAAAATCAATCCCCTGCTAACCCCACCAGTATTCAAATTTGGGCATATCGGGAATTTGTGCCAAATTTGGTCCAGTGAATGAAAATACACCCTGCATATCAGATATTTACATTACAATTCATAACAGTTATGAAGTAGCAACAAAAATAATTTTATGGTTGGGGGTCAACACAACATGGGGAACTATATTAAGGGGTCACGGCATTGGGAAGGTTGAGCAACACTGATATAGAGCGTAGAAAATTCAGGCCAATATAAAACAACAACAACAACAACAACAACAACAACAAAGATTATAGTCTCATCAGTGAACCAAGAGAATTTCTTGCTCCCAAAGACTATGTCTCTGTGAAGGGAATGAAGTAGAAACAATAGAACACATTTTGCAGTGGCTCCGCTCATTCCTCGAGGGTCGGTCTCAGAAGGTGTTACTGGGAGACTCCTGTTTATCCCCACAACCTTTGTCTTGTGGGGTTCCTCAGGGTTCAATATTGTCTCCCATGTTGTTTAACATCTACATGAAGCCGCTGGGTGAGATCATCCGGAGTTTCGGGGTGCGGTGTCATCTGTACGCGGATGACGTCCAACTCTGTCACTCCTTCCCACCTGCTACTAAGGAGGCGGTCCAGGTCCTGAACCGGTGCTTGGCCGCTGTGACGGTCTGGATGGGGGCGAACAGATTGAAATTGAATCCAGACAAGACAGAGGCACTCCTGGTCAGTCGAAAGGCCGAACAGGGTATAGGGTTACAGCCTGTGTTGGATGGGGTCGCACTCCCCCTGAAGACGCAGGTTCGCAGTTTGGGTGTGACCCTGGACTCATCGCTGAGCCTCGAACCCCAGGTTTCAGCGGTGACCAGGGGAGCATTCGCACAGTTAAAACTCGTGCGCCAACTGCGCCCGTACCTTGGGAAGTCTGACTTGGCCACGGTAGTCCACGCTCTGGTTACATCCCGTTTAGACTACTGCAACGCTCTCTACGTGGGGTTGCCTTTGAAGACGGCTCGGAAGCTCCAATTAGTCCAACGGTCGGCAGCCATGATACTAACAGGAGCGGAGCGCAGGGAGCACACCACTCCTCTGCTGCACCAGCTCCACTGGCTGCCGATCTGCTACCGGGCTCAATTCAAAGTGCTGGCGTTGGCCTTTAAAGCCCTAAACGGTTCTGGCCCAACTTATCTATCCGAACGTATCTCTGCCTATGAACCCACCAGGACCCTAAGATCTTCTGCGGAGGCCCTGCTCTCGATCCCGCCTGCTTCACAGGTGCGGCTGGCGGGGACGAGACACAGGGCCTTTTCTGTGGTGGCCCCTCGACTATGGAACGCCCTTCCCATGGAGGTAAGATCAGCCCCCTCACTGACGGTATTCCGAAGAAGATTAAAAACCTGGATGTTCGGACAGGCATTTGGTTAATTCGGTGCAATGAATGTGATGATTAAAGGATTGGTAATATGGACGACGAAACTGGATCACGATTTTAGTCAGGAGATGCATTGGATTGTTATTGATGTACCAATATTGTGTATTATGTTTTTTATGGTTTTAAATTGTATCCTGTTGACTATTGTATTTGGTATTTTGTTGTAAACCGCGTTGAGTCGCCAGCTAGGCTGAGAAACAGCGGTATACAAGTATAGTAAATAAATAAATAAATAAATAAATAATAAAATACTCAATCCAGGCTTAAGCCGACTGCTCTTCTCTCTGCAGGTCCGGCCTCTTCCGAACTGGTCTCTTCTTGTTCCTCGTCTCCATGTACGAACGGAGGGACCTGCCATGACCTGGAGAGTGGCTACAGGTGCGCCTGTCCGCAGAGTCCCTTGGCCTACGTGGGGAAAGACTGCGAGTTCCTCTACGACGCTTGCGCCGGACACTCCTGCCCGCCCGAGTGGAGTTGCTCCGGGACACCCGGCTACTTGAACTACTCTTGCCACTGCCGACCGGACTCGCTCGGAATCGACTGCAGCATCCAAGGCGACGAGTGCGAGCGCAGCCCTTGCCCGGAGCCTCACCTGGATTGCGTGCCGCTGCCCAACGGCTACGGCTGCCAATGCGCGAGTGGGGAGAGCTGCCAAAGCGGGACGCCGGCTTGCTCCAGCCAGCCCTGCCAGAACAACGGGAGCTGTGCCGAGCACGCGGGGGGCTACGCGTGCGAGTGCCAGCCCGGCTACGGCGGACCCCAGTGCGAGGAGGACCTGGACGAATGTGCCTCGGCCCCGTGCCAGAACGGGGCCATCTGCCTCGACAGGGTGGACGAGTACAGCTGCTTCTGCGTGCCCGGCTTCCAAGGCTACCACTGCGAGATCGACATCAACGAATGTGCCTCCCGGCCTTGCCAACACAACAGCACCTGCCTCAACCTGATGGACCACTACCTTTGCCAGTGCCTGCCCGGCTACACAGGTACCCTTTCCCCTTGCCATTGCTCGGGACCCAGGAAGGCACTCATGCTCAATCTGGGGGGAGGTCATGAGTGAATTTGAGATGGGTCGCCAAAGACCACCAGAAAACATCTATTTCTGATGGTCTTAGGAACCCCACCTGTCCCTCTTCCTTTTTGGAAACAGGTGGGGAATACTCCCATCAAAAGCCCTCCTCCGCTGTGATTGGCCAGCCTCTCAGCCAAAGGGAGGGCTGTTTCTGGGACTCCAAGCAGGGAGGGGAGAGCAGGCATGCTTGGCGCATGGCAGCATGGTGCGCATGTGTGGGCGAGGGAGTGCGTGCAAGGCTGGAGGGAAGCTCATAGCAAGTCAATTCAGGGCAGTTTCTGAGAGTCCAAGCGGGGAGGGGAGAGCAGGCGTGCTTGGCGCATGGCAGCATGGTGTGCATGTGCAGGGAGAGCATACGAGGCTGGAGGGAGGTTTGCACCAGCAAGTCCATTCAGGGCAGTTTCTGAGACTCCAAGCATGGAGGTGAGAGCAAGCGTGCTTGGCGCATGGCAGCATGGTGCGCATGTGCGGGTGAGGGAAAGCATGCAAGGCTGGAGGGAGGCTCGCATAGCAAGTCCATTCAGGGTAGTTTCTGAGACTCCAAGCAGGGAGGAGAGAGCAGGCATGCTTGGCGCATGGCAGCATGGTGCGCATATGCATGCAAGGGAGAGCGTGCAAGGCTGGAGGGAGGCTCGTGCCAGCAAGTCCCTTTACAGTAGTTTCTGAGACTCCAAGCAGGGAGGAGAGAGAAGGCGTGCTTGGCGCATGGCAGCTCGCATAGCAAGTCAATTCAGGGCAGTTTCTCAGACTCCAAGCAGGGAGGTGAGAGCAAGCGTGCTTGGCGCATGGCAGCATGGTGTGCATGTGCGGGCGAGGGAGAGCATGCAAGGCTGGAGGGAGGCTCGCATAGCAAGTCCATTCAGATGCAGTTTCTGAGACTCCAAGCGGGGAAGGGAGAGCAGGTGTGCTTGGAGCATGGCAGCATAGTGCGCATGTGTGGGCGAGGGAGAGCATGCCAGGCTGGAGGGAAGCTCACACCAGCAAGTCGATTCAGGGCAGTTTCTGAAACTCCAAGCAGGGAAGGGAGACGAGGTGTGCTTGGCACATGGCAGTGCAGTGCGCATGTGCGGGCAAGGGAGAGCGTGCACAGCTGGAGGGAGGCTTGTGCCAGCAAGTCCATTCAGTGTGGTTTATGAGACTCCAAGCGGGGAGGGGAGAGCAGGTGTGCTTGGAGCATGGCAATGTCGTGCGCATGTACGGGCAAGGGAGAGCATGCAAGGCTGGAGGGAGGCTCGCATAGCAAGTCCATTCAGGGTAGTTTCTGAGACTCCAAGCGGGGAGGTGAGAGCAGACATGCTTGGAGCATGGCAGCGTACTGTGCATGTGCAGCAAGGGAGAGCGTGCAAGGCTGGAAGGAGGCTTGTGCCAGCAAGTCCATTCAATGTGGTTTCTGAGACTCCAAGTAGGGAGGGGAGAGCAGGCGTGCTTGGTGCACGACAGCATTGTGCGCATGTGCGGGTGAGGGAGAGCATGCAAGGTTGGAGGAAGGCTTGCACCAGCCAGTCCCTTCAGGGCCATTTCTGAGACTCCAAGCGCGGAGGGAAGCGCAGGCATGCTTGCTGCATGGCAGCGTGGTGCGCAAGTGAAGCGAGGGAGAGCGTGTGAGGCTGGAGGGAGGCTCATGCCAGGAAGTCCCTTCAAGGCAGGGGGGTTCTGTGTGGGAAGTTTGGTTCAATTCCATTGTTGGTGGAGTTCAGAACGCTCTTTGGTTGTAGGTGAACAAGAAATCCTAGCCACTACAACTCCCAAATGTTGAGGTCTATTTCCCCCAAACTCCACCAGTATTCACATTTGGGCATATTGATTATCCGTGCCAAGTTTGGTCCAGATCCATCATTGCTTGGATCCACAATGCTCTCTGGATGTAGGTGAACTACAACTCCCAAACCCAAGGCCCACCAAACCCTTCCAGTATTTTCTGTTGGTCATGGGAGTTCTGTGTGCCAAGTTTGGTTCAAATCCATTGTTGCCTGTTAGATGTAGTGGAACACGAGGGAAAGACAGAATCCACATGCAAGCATTCGTTACGGGCGGGGAGCTCTGTTGCTTCAGGCCGCTCAGCTCTGGAGTTGGCTTAGGTTGGCCCAAGATGTGTTTGATGGCAAATCAACCAGCTGTTAGGAATGGTGGGAGTTGAAGTCCAAAACACCTGGAAGGCTGAAGTTTGCTCATGCCTGGTATTGACGCTTGAATCAACTCAATGACTTTTCCAATGCTGGTGGAGCCTAGTGATTTCTCTGCAGGCTTTCTGCCTTCTCTCCACTCCTTGCCAGCTCTCTGTTGATGCTGCAACCTTGAGGGTCTTCCCTTGGCAACGGGCTGTGGGCTGGAATTTGGCCTCCCCCACCTGGTACCGGTCAGCACCAAAGGCTCTCCCTGGCCTTGCGCATCCTTGCGCGAGGGAGGGAAGACGGGCTGTGCAGGAGTGACGTGGCTGCAAAGGAATGTCAGGGTGGCGGGCTTGAAGATTACCCGTGGGGAGGAAGCGAGGGGCCGCTGCATCAGGTGCCCCTTTGGTGGGCTCTTAGTCACCGGCTGGGTTGCGAATTGCGTGGGAATTCCTGACAAGGGGGGGGGGGGGGGGAGTTCTGGGAAAGGAGAGGGTGGCAAGGATGATGATGATGTTGATGATGAATCAGGGCTTGGCTCCATCTCTCTCCCCCAGATTCCAAGTCTCGCTTTGAGATTCTGCAAGGTTGCCAAGGTGTGGGATGAGCGCATGAAGCACAATAGTGCATGCTATCAATGTGTGTGAATCGGGGAATGGTCCATAAGTCACCCCTCCTCACAAAGGAACAAAGAGACACCCCAAGGACATGAGGGTGCCCCCTCCAAGAAGGCTTCCCACTGTGTTTTGGTTGCTAATCCAAAGGTCAACAGGCTCAGGTCTCCCTGGGACATAAGCGGGATTTAGGCTGACCTTTAGGAAATGAAAAGAGTTTTGGAAAGGCATGACCTAGATCTTGGAAAAAGGATGCCACACCTTTTTGAGAAATGGAAATGCAATGTTAATTGGGGGATCATAAAACCGACAGGATAGGAAGAGAGGCAACACAGAAACATGGAGACAAGAGGACCATCTCAATGTCCACCCAAGGTTGTTAGTTTCCCAACATAGAATCCTAGAGTTGGAAGAGACCTCGTGGGCCATCCAGTCCAACCCCATTCTGCCAAGAAGCAGGAATGTTGCATTCAAATCACCCCTGACAGATGGCCATCCAGCCTTTTGGGAAAACCAGGAATCTCCCTCAGAAGAGCTAAAAAACTTGTTTGCAGGTTGACTATTTACCTTAGTGGTAAATATGTCCACTAGTAATCGTTCAAGGGATTTAGGTTTCTTGATTGTTAGACTGATATCCCTAGATATCTCTTTGAATGGCTAGAGAAAACTTGCTTGAAGGTTGACTATTTACCTTAGTGGTAAATATGTCCACTAGTAATCGTTCAAGGGATTTAGGTTTCTTGATTGTTAGACTGATATCCCTAGATATCTCTTTGAATGGCTAGAGAAAACTTGCTTGAAGGTTGACTATTTACCTTAGTGGTAAATACGTCCACTAGTAATCGTGCAAGGCAATGAGGTTTCTCAGTTGTTAAGACTTGAAGGTTGACTATTTACCTTAGTGGTAAATACGTCCACTAGTAATTGTGCAAGGCAATTAGGTTTCTCAGTTGTTAGACTGATATCCCTAGATATCTCTTTGAAATACTAGAGAAAACTAGCTTGAAGGTTGACTATTACCTTAGTGGTAAATTCGTCCACTAGTAATCGTGCCAGGCAATTAGGTTTCTCAGTTGTTAGACTGATATCCCTAGAGAAAACTTGCTTGAAAGTTGACTATTTACCTTAGTGGTAAATTCGTCCACTAGTAATCGTGCCAGGCAAATAGATTTCTCGGTTGTTAGACTGATATCCCTAGAGAAAACTTGCTTGAAAGTTGACTATTTACCTTAGTGGTAAATTCGTCCACTAGTAATCGTGCCAGGCAAATAGATTTCTCGGTTGTTAGACTGATATCCCTAGAGAAAACTTGTTTGAAGGTGGACTATTTACCTTAGTGGTAAATACGTCCACTAGTAATCGTGCAAGGCAATTAGGTTTCTCTGTTGTTAGACTGATATCCCTAGATATCTCTTTGAACTACTAAAGAGATCCAAGCCGAGGCAACCTTTTTGGGATGCTCCATGTATGGGATTTCCTATATGATGCAGGTGGTTAGACTAGATGGCATCCCAGCATCCCTCCACCTGGGGATGTGGGGAGAGAGAGAGAAGGGGCTTGATTTGAAGCCTGTTGGGAAGTCATTGTGACCTTTTATGTCTCTCTGAGAATCCCTCATTCCTTCTGAGCCCAGTGTGCCTTTGGGGCTGCCTTGTGCATCCTCCAGTGGTGCCGAGTCCGTGGCCAGTGGGGCAGGGTCTGGTCCTTCTGTGGAAGGATGGGATGCAATGAACTTTGCTGCACGCTTGACAGCCCTTGATCCCCTTGATTAGGGGACCTGCATTCCTCTTGGATTAGCGTAGCCATGGCTGCTGGAAAGCACCACGCTGCCAGGAAAGGGGATTAGGTGGAGTGGCAGGTGCCACGCCTGGACCACGGGCACCAAAGAGGCCGGAAAAGTCCCTTCTGGGGTGCACCTGGCCCTGCCTTTGTGGGGCATTGTTTGGAGACTCATCGGGGAGCAGCCTTGCAGCAGATAACAGGGAAACACTTTGGGAAAGGACGGAGCCTCTTTCCTTGGAGATATCTCTGGGGTTATTTATTTATCGTGTCATCCGCAACCAGACCATTGTATTACATTTCTAACAGAACAAAACAAACAAACAGATACAAAAACCCACAAATTTTGCAAACTTGGTAGTGGATTAAATGTCCTTTGACCAGTCTCTGGCCCCTTGGAGTGCCTCTGGTGTTGCTGCAAGAAGGTCCTCCCTTGTGCATCATGTGGCAGGGCTCAGGTGGCATTGCAGCAGGTGGTCAGTGGTTTGCTCTTCTCCACACTCGCATGCCGAGGATTCCACTTTGTGGCCCCATTTCTCAAGGTTGGCTCTGCATCTCGTGGTGCCAGAGTGCAGTCTGTTCAGCGCCTTCCAAGTCGCCCAGTCTTCTGTGTGCCCAGGGGAGAGTCTCTCGTTTGGTATCAGCCATTGGTTGAGGTTCTGGGTTTGAGCCTGCCACTTTTGGACTCTTGCTTGCTGGGGTGTTCCAGCGAGTGTCTCTGTAGATCTTAGAAAACGATGTCTTGATTTAAGTCGTTGATGTGCTGGCTGATACCCAAACAGGGGATGAGCTGGAGATGTCTCTGCCTTGGTCCTTTCACTATTGGCTGCCACTTCCCGGCGGATGTCAGGTGGTGCGATACTGGCTAAGCAGTGTAATTTCTCCAGTGGTGTAGGGTGCAGGCACCCCGTGATAATGCAGCATGTCTCATTAAGAGCCACATTCACTGTTTTAGCGTGGTGAGATGTGTTCCACACTGGGCATGCATACTCAGCAGCAGAGTAGCACAGCGCAAGGGCAGATGTCTTCACTGTGTCTGGTTGTAATCCCCAGGTTGTGCCAGTCAGCTTTCATATGATATTGTTTCTAGCGCCCACTTTTTGCTTGATGTTCAGGCAGTGCTTCTTGTAGGTCAGAGCACGGTCCAGAGTGACTCCGCCCAGGTACTTGGGTGCGCTGCAATGCTCCAGTGGGATTCCTTCCTAGGTAATAATCCTCAGAGCTCGGGATGCTTCTCTGTTCTTGAGGTGAAAGGCACATGTCTGTGTTTTAGATGGATCAGGGATCAGCTGGTTTTCCCTGTCATAGGCAGTAAGAGCACCTAGAGCTTCGGAGAGGGTGCTGGGGTGAAAGCATCCTTGCAGAGATGCAGGCAAAGTCATGTTCACAAAAGCCTTTGCCACTCTTCACCAGCCTCTTTCTGCCCCACCACACAGGTATGAATTGTGACGTGGAGATTGACGAATGTGAATCTGCACCTTGCTGGCACGGTGGCACCTGCAGCGACCACGTTGGGTTTTTCACCTGTTCCTGCGTGCCGGGATACGAGGGCGAGCAGTGCGAAGTGGATATCGACGAGTGCCAGAGCCAGCCCTGCCTCAACGGAGGAGCATGCCACGACCTTGTAGACGGGTGAGAAGACAGCGACTAAGGGAAGGGTGCCATCATGGTTGAGAAGTGTACACAGAACACATTAGTGCTGCGCACACTAAGTTCTTGTCACATCGTTTGTACAGCATGCCTTACGTACAGCATAGGGAATTCTGGCCAATATAAAACAACAACTACTACTACAACACGAGTCCATAGACCCATCATAGAATCATAGAGTTGGGAGGGACCCCCAAAGGCCATCCTGTCCAACCCCATTCTGCCAAGAAGCAGGAAAATTACACTCAAAGCACCCCCGACAGATGGCCATCCAGCCTCTGTTTAAAAGCCTCCAAAGAAGGAGCCTCCACCACACTCCCTCCAGGGCAGAGAATTCTTTTGCGGTAAGTTGTAGCAGGATCAAATGTGTAGGTGTTAAAGAAAAACCTTATAGTGTTAATTAACCATGTGCAGCTGGTAATGTAGGTCAACCAGCAAGCTTGGGTCACACCCAATGTTGTATAACTGTAGAATCCTAGAGTTGGAAGAGACCTCCTGGGCCATCCAGTCCAACCCCATTCTGCCAAGAAGCAGGAACATTGCACTCAAAGCACCCCCGACAGATGGCCACCCAGCCTCTGTTGAAAAGCTTCCAAAGAAGGAGCCTCCACCACACTCCGGGGCAGAGAGTTCCACTGCTGAACGGCTCTCACAGTCAGGAAGTTCTTCCTCATGTTCAGATGGAATCTCATTTTCTGTAGTTTGAAGCATCCTAGTCTCCAGGGAAGCAGAAAACAAGCTTGCTCCCTCCTCCTCCCTAGGACTTCCTCTCACATCTTTATACATGGCTCTCATCATGCCTCCTCTCAGCCTTCTCTTCTGAAAGCTAAAAATGCCCAGCTCCTTAATCCGCTCCTCATAGGGCTTGTTCTCCAGCCCCTTGATCATTTTAGTCACCCTCCTCTGGACACATTCCAGCTTGTCAATATCTCTCTTGAATTGTGGTGCCCAGAATTGGACACAATGTGATTCCAGGTGTGGTCTAACCAAGGCAGAATAGAGCATGGGGAGCATGACTTCCATGGATCTAGACACTAGGCTCCGCTTGATGCAGGCCAAAATCCCATTGGCTTTTTTTGCCGCTGCATCACATTCCTGGCTCATGTTTAACTTTATGTCCATGAGGACCCTTAGATCTTTTTCACACGTTCTGCTCTCGAGCCACGCGTGAGCAAAGAGAATCCCTTACTCCCAAAGACTACGTCCCTGTGAAGGAAATGAAGTCGAAACAATAGAACACATTTTTTTACAGAGCTGTTATTACACCGTGCAACGTAGCCAACTTTTATATCCAGTTTTGTCCCAAAGGTCCCACAGTTGTGTCCCACATGAAGAGCCATTCCCCGCAGAGGATTGTGAGATACTTTTGAGAGGACAAGTACCACAGGGTGACTCTCATAGTGGCAAATTCCTCACAGTGGCAACAAGACTGAGAATGAAACTAACCTCCGATGCCACATGACTGTACCCCTGAGACTCCATAGGGCAGTGTTTCTCAACCTGGGGGTCAGGACCCTTGGGGGGGTCGTGAGGGGGTGTCAGAGGGGTCGCCAAAGACAATGAGAAAAAACAGTATTTTCTGTTGGTCATGGGGGTTCCGTGTGGGAAGTTTGGCCCAATTCTATCATTGGTGGAGTTCAGAATGCTCTCTGATCATAGGTGAACTATAAATCCCAGCCACTACAACTCCCAAATGTCAAGGTCTATCTTCCCCAAACCACCAGTGTCCACATTTGGGCATATTGCGTATTCATGCCAAGCTTGGCCCAGATGCATCGGTGTTCTCTGGATGTGAGTAAACTACAACTCCAAAACCCAAGGTCAATGCCCACCAAACCCTTCTACTATTTTCTGCTGGTCATGGGAGCTCTGTGTCCAAAGTTTGGTTCAGTTCCATCATTGGTGGAGTTCAGAATGCTCTTTGATTATAGGTGAACTATAAATCCCAGCCACTACAACTCCCAAATGTCAAGTTCTATCTTTCCCAAACCACACCAGTGTCTACATTTGGGCATGTTGAGTATTCATGCCAAGCTTGGCCCAGATGCATTGGTGTTCTCTGGATGTGAGTAAACTACAACTCCAAAACCCAAGGTCAATGCCCAGCAAACCCTTCTACTATTTTCTGTTGGGTTTTTTTTGTGTGTGTCAGGAGCGACTTGAGAAACTGCAAGTCGCTTCTGGTGTGAGAGAATTGGCCGTCTGCAAGGACGTTGCCCAGGGGACGCCTGGATGAATTGATGTTTTTATCATCCTTGTGGGAGGCTTCTCTCATGTCCCCTTTGCATGAGGAGCTGGAGCTGATAGAGGGAGCTCATCCGCCTCTCCCCGGATCCGAACCTGCGACCTGTCGGTCTTCAGTCCTGCCGGCACAGGGATTGAACCCACTGTTGGTCATTGGTCATGGGAGCTCTGTGTCCAAAGTTTGGTTCAATTCCATCACTGGTGGAGTTCAGAATGCTCTTTGATATTGTAAGTGAACCATAAATCCCAGCAACTACAACTCCCAAATGACAAAATCAATCCCATCAGTGTTCAAATTGGGGCGTATTGAGTATTTGTGCCAAATGAATGAAAATACATCCTGCATATTGGATATTTGCAAGATGATTCCTAACAGGAGCAAAATTACAGTTGTGAAGTAGCAACGAAAATAATGTTATGGTTGGGGGTCACCACAACATGAGGAACTGTACTAAGGGGTTGTGGCATTTGGAAGGTTGAGAACCACAGCTCTCTGGAGAAGCAGTGGACCAGTAGGAGCAGGTGGCCTTGCAAGAAAAGGGACCTTGACGTTGTTTTCCTCTCTCGTTTCAGCTACGAGTGCGACTGCCTCGACACGGGCTTCGAAGGGCCGAGCTGTGAGCTGGACGTCTTGGAGTGCGCCTCCCAGCCTTGCCAGAACGGGGCTTCCTGCCTGGAAGGCGTGGGGCACTACAGCTGCACTTGCTGGCCAGGTGAGCAAAGGCCTCCAGGTGTTACTTTGGGGTCCACGAACCATTTCTCTGTCTTGTCGAAGGCTTTCATGGCCAGAATCACTGGGTTGTTGTAGGTTTTTTTCGGGCGATATGGCCATGTTCTAGAGGCATTCTCTCCTGACGTTTCACCTGCATCTATGGCAAGCATCGTCAGAGGGAGTGAGGTCTGTTGGAACTAGGAAAATGGGTTTATATCTCTGTGGAATGACCAGGGTGGGACAAAGGACTTTTGTCTGCTGGAGCTAGGTGTGAATGTTTCAACTGACCACCTTGATTAGCATACAATGGCCTGACAGTGCCTGGAGCAAACTTTTGTTGAGAGGTGATGAGATGTCCTTGTTGTAGGTTTTTTTTGGGCTATATGGCCATGTTCTAGAGGCATTTTCTCCTGACGTTTCGCCTGCATCTATGGCAAGCATCTTCAGAGGTTGTGAGGTCTGTTGGAACTAGGAAAGAGGGGTTTATATATCTGTGGAATGACCAGGGTGGGACAAAGGACTCTTGTCTGCTGGAGCTAGGTGGGAATGTTTCAACTGACCACCTTGATTAGCATTTGATGGCCTGGCAGTGCCTGGAGCAATCTTTTGTTGAGAGGTGATTAGCTGTCCCAGATTGTTTCCTCTCTGTTGCAATTTTAGAGTTTTTTAATACTGGTAGCCAGATATTGTTCATTTTGATGGTTTCCTCCTTTCTGTTGAAATTGTCCACATGCTTGTGTATTTCAGTGGCTTCTCCGTGTAGCCTGACATGGTGGTTGTGAGAGTGGTCCAGCATTTCTATGTTCTTCAATAATCTGCTGTGTCCAGGTTGGTTCATCTCTGAAGTAGTCTGCAGTGTCTCAAGGAACACGACTCTGCAGACTCCTTCAGCCAGAGAAGTCAGCCAGAGCAGAGCACCTGGTGAACCAACCTGGACACAGCAGATTATTTGAGAACACTGAAATGCTGGACCACTCTCACAACCACCATGTCAGGCTACACAGAGAAGCCATTGAAATACACAAGAAGCAGCCCTGATGCTGCAATAACAACAACAACAACAACATATTTATATTCTACCCTTCTCCCAGATCTTCTCACATTTGCATGTTTTCGAACTGCTAGGTTGGCAGATGCTGGGGCTAACGACAGAAGCTTACCCCAACCTGCGGATTTGAACCTCTGACCTTCCAGTCAGGAAAAGTGCAGCTTAGCAGTTTTAACCATTGCACCATCACGGCACCCAACAGCCCTGATGCTGCAATAGCAACAACAACAACAACAACAACAACAACAACACTATATTTATATTCTGCCCTTTGCCCAGAGGGGACTCAGAGTGCATTACAGTATATATAAACAGACACAGGCAAACATTCAATGCCTTGTTACATCGCATACAATGAGAGACAAATACACAGACAAAGGCAAAGGCTTCTCCTTTCATTTCTGGCTCTGCACTCAACAGCTCTGATGCTGCAATAATAACAATAACAACAACAACAACAACAACAACAACAACAACAACAACACTATATTTGTATTCTGCCCTTCTCCCAGAGGGGACTCAGAGCAGTTTATAATATATATAAACAGACACAAGCAGACATTCAATGCCTTGTTACATCGCATACAATGAGAGACAAATACACAGACAAAGGCAAAGGCTTCTCCTTTCATTTCTGGCTCTGCACTCAACAGCTCTGATGCTGCAATAATAACAATAACAACAACAACAACAACAACAACAACAACAACAACAACACTATATTTGTATTCTGCCCTTCTCCCAGAGGGGACTCAGAGCAGTTTATAATATATATAAACAGACACAAGCAGACATTCAATGCCTTGTTACATCGCATACAATGAGAGACAAATACACAGACAAAGGCAAAGGCTTCTCCTTTCATTTCTGGCTCTGCACTCAACAGCTCTGATGCTGCAATAATAACAATAACAACAACAACAACAACAACAACAACAACAACACTATATTTGTATTCTGCCCTTCTCCCAGAGGGGACTCAGAGCAGTTTATAATATATATAAACAGACACAAGCAGACATTCAATGCCTTGTTACATCGCATACAATGAGAGACAAATACACAGACAAAGGCAAAGGCTTCTCCTTTCATTTCTGGCTCTGCACTCAACAGCTCTGATGCTGCAATAATAACAATAACAATAACAACAACAACAACAACAACAACAACACTATATTTGTATTCTGCCCTTCTCCCAGAGGGGACTCAGAGCAGTTTATAATATATATAAACAGACACAAGCAGACATTCAATGCCTTGTTACATCGCATACAATGAGAGACAAATACACAGACAAAGGCAAAGGCTTCTCCTTTCATTTCTGGCTCTGCACTCAACAGCTCTGATGCTGCAATAATAACAATAACAACAACAACAACAACAACAACAACAACAACACTATATTTGTATTCTGCCCTTCTCCCAGAGGGGACTCAGAGCAGTTTATAATATATATAAACAGACACAAGCAGACATTCAATGCCTTGTTACATCGCATACAATGAGAGACAAATACACAGACAAAGGCAAAGGCTTCTCCTTTCATTTCTGGCTCTGCACTCAACAGCTCTGATGCTGCAATAATAACAATAACAATAACAACAACAACAACAACAACAACAACACTATATTTATATTCTGCCCTTCTCCCAGGGGGGACTCAGAGCAGTTTATAATATATATAAACAGACACAAGCAGACATTCAATGCCTTGTTACATGGCATACAATGAGAGACAAATACACAGGCAAAGGCAAAGGCTTCCCCTTTCATTTCCGGCTCTGGAGGTGGGTCTTGTCTGTGATTCTGGGGAGGTGCTCATCTCCATTTATGTTGTTTTGCTAATTTTATGTTATGCTGTTTACTTTGTATGTTTTGGTGATGTTACTTGGAAACTGCCCTGAGTCCCCCTCGGGGAGATAGAGCGGTATATAAATAAAATTTTATATTATTATTATTATTATTATTATTATTATTACTATTATTTCTGAGGAGTCATCATTGTCCATAGACACCTCCTGGTCAAATGACCAGCATGACTGCTTGGAGAGCCTCTTTGCCTTCCCACCAAGGTGGTACCTATTGATCTTCTCACATTTGCATGCTTTGGAACTGCTAGGTTGGCAGGAGCTGGGGCTAACGACAGAAGTTCACCCCATCCTGCGGATTCAAACCACCAGTCTTTCAGCCAGCAAAAGTGCAGCTTAGCGGTTTTAACCATTGCACCACCACGGCACCCAACAGCCCTGATGCTGCAACAACAACAACAACAACAACAACAACAACAACAACACTATATTTATATTCTGCCCTTCACCCAGAGGGGACTCAGAGTGGATTACAGTATATATAAACAGACACAGGCAAACATTCAATGCCTTGTTACATGGCATACAATGGGACACAAATACACAGACAAAGGCAAAGGCTTCTCCTTTCATTTCCGGCTCTGGAGGTGGTACCTATTGATCTACTCACATTTGCATATTTTCGAACTGCTAGGTTGGCAGGAGCTAGGGCTCACGGCGGCAGCTCCCCTGTCCTGTGGATTCAAACTGCCGACCTTCAGGTCAGCAGTTCAGCAACACAAGGGTTTGACCCATTGCAGCAGCATACAAAGTATACACACAATATATAAACTTTACGGCTTCTTCCTCACGACTCACAGCAGCAATTCCCCAACACACTCTCCAAAGCATCCTCACCAGACATCCTATATGCTACTCCCAGTATAAACCACAAATCCCATATTCCCTGCCAAGGACACCGTTCCCATATTGTTGCCTCTATAGCAAGTGCTTTCTCTCTTTTTTGGAAGGGAAAAGGGATGCTGTTGGGGTGGGAAGAGAAGGGGCTTGAGATTATGGTTTTGCAAAACCGTTCCCTAGGAAATGGCTGAGGAATGAATACATTCCAGCCGATGTCCAGGAGGGTCTGCTCATTAGTAGTACCGCTTGCATGCCTTCCTTTCCTTTTGATTCCACTCCAATTCGGGGCCCTTTGTTTGGGCCCTTTGTGGGAAGGCTGGCAGGAGCAGGCACATATGGCTGAAGCAAGAACGGACGCGGCCCTTGGCCCCTTTTGCATCAGAAAAACAAAACCCCAAACTCTTCAGCCTGGTAGCCTGGCCCTCGTTCTGGTGAAGGCATCTTTCCAACGCTCAGCAGCTTATGATTCTGTAAACAATCACCTCCTCCTGAAAAAATGTATATTACCACCTCACCTCCTTCATAGGAAATCTGCTACCAAACAGGAGCTTTTTTGTTGAGTTCCAGGGCCAAAGAAGACTCCAGCAATACATGGAGCGAGAGTTGCCAGATGTTCAAGCTGGGTTTAGAAAAGGCAGAGGAACGAGAGACCAGATTGCCAATATCCGCTGGAGAATGGAGAAAGGCAGGGAATTTCAGAAAAACATCTACTTCTGCTTCATTGACTATTCTAAAGCCTTTGACTGTGTGGATCATCATAAATTGTGGCAAGTTCTTGGTGGGATGGGCATCCCAAGCCCCCTTCCCTCTCTCCTGAGGAATCTGTACAAGGACCAAGGAGCAACGGTCAGAACTGACCACAGAAGAACAGACTGGTTCAAGATTGGGAAAGGCGTCCGGCAAGGCTGCATCCTCTCACCCAACCTTTTTAACTTGTATGCAGAACACATCATGCGAGGATGTGCGGGGCTGGATGAATGCAAAGCTGGGGTGAAAATTGCTGGAAGAAACATGCACAACCTCAGATATGCAGATGACACCACTCTGATGGCCGAAAGCGAGGAGGAGCTGAGGAGCCTTCTAATCAAGGTGAAAGAAGAAAGCGCAAAAGCCGGGTTGCAGCTAAACGTCAAAAAAACCAAGATCATGGCAACAAGAATGATTGACAACTGGAAAATAGAGGGAGAAAACGTGGAGGCCGTGACAGACTTTGTATTTCTAGGCGCAAAGATGACTGCAGATGCAGACTGTGGCCAGGAAATCAGAAGACGCTTCCTTCTTGGGAGGAGAGCAAGGTCCAGTCTCCATAAAATAGTGAAGAGTAGAGACATCAGACTGGCAACCAAGATCCATTGCCTAGTCCAAGCCATGGTCTTCCCTGGAGTCACCTACGGGTGTGAGAGCTGGACCTTCGGGAAGGCCAAGCGAAGGAAGAGAGATGCCTTTGAGCTGTGGTGTTGGAGGAAAGTGCTGAGAGTGCCTTGGACTGCGAGAAGATCCAACCAGTCCATCCTCCAGGAATTAAAGCCCGACTGCTCACTGGATGGAAGGAGACTAGAGACAAAGTTGAAGTACTTTGGCCACATCATGAGGAGACAGCAAAGCCTAGAGAAGGGAATGATGCTGGGGAAAGTGGAAGGCAAAAGGAAGAGGGGCCGACCAAGGGCAAGGTGGATGGATGGCATCCTTGAAGTGACTGGACTGACCTTGAGGGAGCTGGGGGTGGTAACGGCCGACAGGGAGCTCTGGCGTAGGCTGGTCCATGAGGTCACGAAGAGTCGGAGACGACTGAACGAATGAACAACAACAACAACAAGGGCCAGAGAAGCCGATGGTGGAAACAGAAGAATGGCCTGCCTCAGGGGAGCGTGCTTGCCCCATCCATGTTCAACATCTACACAAATGACCAGCTACTGCCAGAAGGGATAGAGAGTTACATCTATGCTGACGATTGTGCCATCACCGCCCAAGTAGGGAGCTTTGAAATAGGAGTGTGCTTCATCCATGTTTAAACATGGTCCATCCATGTTTAACATTTACACAGATGATCAGCCGGTGACAGAAGGGATAGAGAGTTTAATCTATGCTGACGATTGTGCCATCTCCGCCCAAGCAGGGAGCTTTGAAATGGGGGTGTGCTTGCTCCATCCATGTTGAACATTTACACCAATGATCAGCCAGTGACAGAAGGGATAGAGTTTCATCTATGCTGATGATCGTGCCATCACCGCTCCAGAAGGGAGCTGTGAAATGGGAGTGTGCTTGCTCCATCCATGTTGAACATTGACACAAATGATCAGTCAGTGCCAGAAGGGATAGAGTTTCATCTATGCTGATGATCAGGCCATCACCACTCCAGAAGGGAGCTGTGAAATGGGAGTGTGCTTGCTCCATCCATGTTTATCATTTACACAAATGATCAGCCAGTGCCAGAAGGGATAGAGTTTCATCTATGCTGATGATCATACCATCACTGCTCAAGCAGAGAGCTTTGAAATGGGAGTGTGCTTTCTCCATCCGTGTTGAACATTTACACAAATGATCAGCCACTGCCAGGAGGGACAGAGAGTTTCATCTATGCTGACAATCATGCCATCACCGCTCATGCAGAGAGCTTTGAAATGGTTGAACATAAGCTCTCTGAAGGTTTAGGTGCTCCTACTGCCTATTACAGGGAAAGCCAGCTTGCACCATCCATGTTTAACATTTGCACAAAATGACCAGCCACTGCCAGAAGGGACAGAGAGTTTCATCTATGCTGACGATCGTGCCATCACCACCCAAGCAGGAACTTTGAAAGGGTTGAACAGAAGCTCTCCAAAACTTCTCTTGTCTAACCTATGAGGCACATGCCATTCCACTCAGGGATCTTTCTTTGCCACCAGGATACGTGGGAGACCACTGTGAGGAAGACGTGGACGAGTGTGCCCAGGAGCCCTGCCTGAACGGCGGCCAATGCTTTGAGCGGTCCAACCAGAGCTATTACGGAGAACGCGAGGGCTTCCCTGCGGAGTTCAACTACCAGGAGGCTGCTGGGTTCATCTGTGGTTGCCAGCCTGGCTTTGAAGGTAAGATGCTTCCAAGCAATACACATAAATAATAATAATAATAATAATAATAATAATACAATTGGTTCTGAACCCCGGCCACTAACTTCTAAATCAAATTAAGCATATCTTTGTAATGAAGCAAGGAACGAGCTCAAGGTCTGACATGCTTGTTTTCTGATGCTTGGAAGGAGAGATCTGCTCCGTCAACGTGGACGAATGCACATCCCAACCCTGCCAGAATGGAGGAAGCTGTGTGGATCTGGTGAATAGCTACGAGTGTCACTGCCTACCAGGATACTCCGGTAAGTAAGATGCAGCATGGATTACCTATTTTTATGGCGGAATAGGTTTATGGTGCCACTTTCTGGGAATTTCCTAGAGTAATCAGCCTTGTGTTGTTGAAGGCTTTCATGGCCAGAATCACTGGGTTGTTGTGTGTCTTCCGGGCTGCCTGGCCCTGTTCCAGAAGCATTCTCTCCTGACATTTCGCCTGCATCTGTGGCAGGCATCCTCAGAGGTTGTGAACATTCTGGGAATTTCCTAGAGTATCGGCCTGGGTTGTTGTGTGTCTTCTGGGCTGTATGGCCTTGTTCCAGAAGCATTCTCTCCTGACGTTTCACCTGCATCTGTGGCAGGCATCCTCAGAGGTTGTGAACGTTCTGGGAATTTCCTAGAGTATCGGCCTTGTGTTGTCGAAGGCTTTGATGGCCAGAATCACTGGGTTGTTGTGCGTTTTCCGGGCTGCCTGGCCCTGTTCCAGAAGTATTCTCTCCTGACGTTTCACCTGCATCTGTGGCAGGCATCCTCAGAGGTGCTGAGGTCTGTTGGAAACTAGAAAAATGGGGTTTATATATCTGTGGAATTACATCCAGGGTGGGAGAAAGAACTCTTGTCTGTTTGAGGTGGGTCTGAATGTTGCAATTGGCCACCTTGATTAGCATTCAATGGCCTAGCAGTTTTCAAGGTCTGGATGCTTCCTGCCTGGGGGAATCCTTTGTTCGGAAGTGATTGTGCGATTAAATGAACAAAATCTGGCTCCCAGTATTTAAAAAACTCTCAAGTCATAACAGTAAAGAAATAGCAACTCTCAAAAACAGGGGAATTCCAGACAAGAAACAAAACAGGGCCAACAAAGGATTCCCCCAGGCGGTAAGAAGCCAGAAAATGGGTTTATATATCTGTGGAATTACATCCAGGGTGGGAGAAAGAACTCCTGTCTGTTTAAGGTAGATGTGAATGTAGCAATTGGCCACATTGATTAGCATTCAATGGCCTAGCAGTTTGCAAGGTCTGGATGCTTCCTGCCTGGGAGAATCCTTTGTTCGGAAGTGATTAGGTGATTAAATGAACAAAATCTGGCTCCCAGTATTTAAAAAACTCTCAAATCATAACAGTAAAGAAATAGCAGCTCTCAAAAACAGGGGAATTCCAGACGAGAAACAAAACAGGGCCAACAAAGGATTCCCCCAGGCGGTAAGAAGCCAGGAAAATGGGTTTATATATCTGTGGAATTACATCCAGGGTGGGAGAAAGAACTCCTGTCTGTTTGAGGTAGATGTGAATGTAGCAATTGGCCACATTGATTAGCATTCAATGGCCTAGCAGTTTGCAAGGTCTGGATGCTTCCTGCCTGGGAGAATCCTTTGTTCGGAAGTGATTAGGTGATTAAATGAACAAAATCTGGCTCCCAGTATTTAAAAAACTCTCAAATCATAACAGTAAAGAAATAGCAGCTCTCAAAAACAGGGGAATTCCAGACGAGAAACAAAACAGGGCCAACAAAGGATTCCCCCAGGCGGTAAGAAGCCAGGAAAATGGGTTTATATATCTGTGGAATTACATCCAGGGTGGGAGAAAGAACTCCTGTCTGTTTGAGGTAGATGTGAATGTAGCAATTGGCCACATTGATTAGCATTCAATGGCCTAGCAGTTTGCAAGGTCTGGATGCTTCCTGCCTGGGGGAAACCTTTGTTCAGAAGTGATTAGGTGATTAAATGAACAAAATCTGGCTCCCAGTATTTAAAAAACTCTCAAATCATAACAGTAAAGAAATAGCAGCTCTCAAAAACAGGGGAATTCCAGACGAGAAACAAAACAGGGCCAACAAAGGATTCCCCCAGGTGGTAAGAAGCCAGGATAATGGTGTTTATATATCTGTGGAATTACATCCAGGGTGGGAGAAAGAACTCCTTGTCTGTTTGAGGTAGCTCTGAATGTAGCAATTGGCTACCTTGATTAGCATTCAATGGCCTAGCAGTTTTCAAGGTCTGGCTGCTTCCTGCCTGGGGGAAACCTTTGTTCGGAAGTGATTAGGTGATTAAATGAACAAAATCTGGCTCCCAGTATTTAAAAAACTCTAAAATCATAACAGTAACAACTCTCAAAAACAGGGGAATTCCAGACGGGTAACGAAGCAAGGTCAACAAAGGATTCCCCCAGGCGGTAAGAAGCCAGACCTATGTAAGTCTTGATTTAAGCAGATGGGTTTCATGCTTCCTGGTGTAAGACTCATTCAGATGTTCCTGCAAATTGCTGCATTTGGGACACAAGGGAGCTCTGCCTTGACCTGTGGAGCAAATGTGGTGTTGTCCCTGGTGTGCAGATGCACACGTATATGTAGCTATCTGCAATGGCATGTTGTGCAGCAAATCAACACAATGCCTGTGCTGTGAGGTGTTAAGAGGTGCATCCGTTCTTTCCGTCTCGTCATGCGCGCAAACTTTTCTTCCCTTGTTGTCTCAGTCCAAGTTTTTCTTTTGTTGCGTTTGCAAAAGGAGCTTCTGCTAATGAATCTTCACTTGTTGTGGCTGCAACTTTTCTATTGGCTAACCAATATTTGAGGCATGCGGTGCAATGTGGGAATTGTGGTGCCGTTAGTTGCACAAATAGTGTTGCGAGGCTGCCATCTTGTGGACAGGAGAAACATCCCAAAGCCAGGTGTCTTCCGCACTACAGACATACTGCAATTTGATGCCAATGCAACGTCCAAGGCTCCTGGAATCTGCAGTTTGGCAAAATATTGTAATTTTTCTGCCCTAGAGCCCTATTTTCTGGCGAAACTCCAGATCCCAATGCGCCTTCAGTCGCAATCGTGGCAGCGATGTGGGTTTCCAAAACAAGCAGAACTAGAAAATGCCCCGTGCTCTATGTATATTTTATTTATTTCATATCAAAAGCATTGCATAAATTAGTATAAAACTGATAAAAATAGAAGGAGCGCAGGTGGCTAAATATCTTCTGACCAAAAACGGGCAACAGCAACGGCATTGTCTGTAGCCTCCAACAACTCTTCCTCTGTACATGAGGCAGGGAATTGCGGACAAGCATTGAGATGCGGAATTGTCTGTTCTCTCTATGTAGATGCATTCTCTTATTGGTCATGTCTCAACGGTTTAGCTGTCTTAATAATGGTTGTGCCTCGAGTTTCATTCCCTCGTCCTGTTCTTTTTAGCAAGCAGCTGAAGGTTGTATTTCTCTGGGCATGCATTGTCATTGTGTGTTGCATCTGCACAATGCCTTCCCTGCCATTTGCATGGTGTCTTGACTGTGTTGGGTCAATTATTATTATTATTATTACTACTACTACTACTACTACTACTAGCTTGGATATCCAGTGCTCTCTGGATGGAGGTGAACTACAACTCCCCCAAATCAAGGTGAATTTTCCCCATAGACCGCCAGTATTTATTGCTGGTCATGGGGACTCTGTTTGGTCCAGTTCGATCTTTGGTGGAGTTCAGAGCGCTCCTTGATTGCAGATGAACTATAAATCCCAGTACCTACAACTCCAAAATGTCCAGGCCAATTCCTCTCCAAACCCTCCAGTATTCAAATGTGGGCATATCGGGTATGCAGGCCAAGTTTGGTCCAGATCCATCGTTGTTTGGGTTCATAATGTGCCCTGGTTGTAGGTGAACTAGAACTCCCCCAAATCAAGGTGAATTTCCCCCAAAGATTTCCAGTATTTTTGGGGGGCTCTGTGTGCCAAGTTTGGTCCAATTCGATCTTTGGTGGAGTTCAGAGCGCTCCTTGATTGCAGATGAACTATAAATCCCAGTACCTACAACTCCAAAATGTCCAGGCCAATTCCCCTCAAACCCTCCAGTATTCAAATGTGGGCATATCGGGTATGCAGGCCAAGTTTGGTCCAGATCCATCGTTGTTTGGGTTCATAGTGCCCTCTGGATGTAGGTGAACTACAACTCCCCCAAATCAATATCGCCAGTATTTTTTGCTGGTCATGGGGACTCTGTGTACCAAGTTTGTTCAGTCTCTCCCAATCCCCTCCAGTATTCAGATTTGGGTGTATTGGGTATGTGTGCCAAGTGTAGCCCAGATCCATTGTCGTTTTGAGTTCACAGAGCTCTCTGGATGTAAATGAACTACAACTCCCCCAAATCAAGGTGAATTTTCCCCAAAGATTTCCAGTATTTTTGGGGGGGCTCTGTGTGCCAAGTTTGCTCCAATTCCATCTTTGGTGGGGTTCAGAGTGCTCCTTGATTGCAGATGAACTATAAATCCCAGTACCTACAACTCCAAAATGTCCAGGCCAATTCCACTCTAAACCCATCAGTATTCAAATGTGGGCATATTGGGTATGCATGCCAAGTTTGGCCCAGATCCATCATTGTTTGGCCTCATAGTGCACTCTGGATGTAGGTGAACTACAACTCCCCCAAATCAAGGTGAATTTTCCCCAAAGACCTCCAGTATTTTTGGAGGGCTCTGTGTGCCAAGTTTGGTCCAATTCCATCTTTGGTGGAGTTCAGAGTGCTCACTGATTGCAGGTGAACTATAAATCCCAGTACCCACAGTTCCAAAATGTCCAGGCCAATTCCACTCAAAACCCATCAGTATTCAAATATGGGCATATTGGGTATGCATGCCAAGTTTGGTCCACATCCATCATTGTTTGGCTTCATAGTGCACTCTGGATGTAGGTGAACTACAACTCCCCCAAATCAAGGTGAATTTTCCCCAAAATGTTCGGTTGCTGATCAATTCCTCTATTTGCTGTGTGCCATAGAAAAGAGTAGGAAAGGGTTAAAGGCAGTGGGCGGGATTATGCAAATTCCACACCAATGGAGAGAGAAAGGAACATTGGGATGTCTGTGGTGGAGGAAACACATAAATTCTAGGATGAAATTGCCTTCAGTTGGGTGGTGGGCAGTGTGGTGTTGGTGAAGGACATTGGCAGGGCTCTTGGACATGTTCGTGGTGCTCGCTATAACCTGTAATGTCATTGGAAGGAGGGCCATGGGAGTCCCCTGTGTAATGGGAGCGAAAGCTGTTTGTGGAGGTGGGTGCATGTCCGTGTAAGTCGACACCACAGCCACATACACACACACACATTATTATTATTATTATTATTATTATTATTATTATTATATTATTTAATATTAATATTAATTATTATTATTGGCGACCCATGTACTTTGTGTGATTGAGAGTGATCAACACAACTATGCTGATTGGAGGGAGTAAGTAATGTAGGATCTTGGCCTTGCGTAATTCTACTTGCCATAGACTGAGATGCATTTATGAAATGGAAAAAAGCTTAGCGGTGTGTTCATTAGCAGGGTGACTCATTTGATTCATGGATCACTTGGCTTATCCAGATTGCGTGGATCCGTTCCCCTTGGAATCAACAATAGGATTCAGGCCATGTGATTCCAGGGAGTCTGAAATGGGACGAGGGGCCAAACAAAGACTCGTTGAGTTCCTATTATGTGTAGCAGAGATCTTCAGTATCCTATCCCCCTGGAGCATTGCAGCGCACCCAAAGACCTGGGAGTGACCCTGATCCGCGCTCTGACGTACGAGAAGCACTGCCTGAACATCAAGCAAAAAGTGGGTGCTAGAAACAATATCATACAAAAGCTGACTGGCACAACCTGGGGATCACAACCAGACACAGTGAAGACATCTGCCCTTGCGCTATGCTACTCTGCTGCTGAGTACGCATGCCCAGTGTGGAACACATCTCACCACGCTAAAACAGTGGATGTGGCTCTTAATGAGACATGCCGCATTATCACGGGGTGTCTGCACCCCACACCACTGGAGAAACTACACTGCTTAGCCGGTATTGCATTACCTGACATCCGCCAGGAAGGAGCAGCCAATAGTGAAAGGACCAAGGCAGAGACATCTCCAGCTCATCCCTTGTTTGAGTATCAGCCAGCACGTCAACGACTTAAATCAAGAAATAGTTTTCTTAGATCTACAGAGACACTCGCTGGAACACCTCAGCAAGCGAGAGTCCAAAAGTGGCAGGCTCAAACACAGAATGAGACATCAAATGAGAGACTCCCCCCTGGGCACACAGAAGAAGACTGGGCGACTTGGAAGGCGCTGAACAGACTGCGCTCTGGCACCACGAGATGCAGAGCCAACCTCAAGAAATGGGGCCACAAAGTGGAATCCTCGACATGTGAGTGCGGAGAAGAGCAAACCACTGACCACCTGCTGCAATGCAGCCTGAGCCCTGCCACATGATGCAAAATGGAGGACCTCCTTGTGGCAACACCAGAGGCACCCCAAGAGGCCAGATACGGGTCAAAGGACATTTAATCCACTACCAAACTCACACATTTTGTATTTTGCCTGTTTGTTGTAATATAATTGACTGGTTGCCCTGACACGACAAATAAATATATAATAATAATAATTATTGGTCCCAATGGAGTCCAGAGTCTTGTACGGAAGAGAGTCCTGTTTGTCGGGCTTTGGCTGCAGACAGCGCATACTGTGGGGAGCCACCTTTGCAACTGGCAATCCCAGTGAGAAGTGTGGGAATGGGTGGAGGAGTGGAGCTGGCAGGGAAATAATAGCAATTAATCTTTCCTGCTTTGTCAATTAATCCCGGTCTGGCCCTGCTGTGTCAACAGCTTATTACTTCACATTAGGATCACAGAGCAAGCTTCCCATCATATTCCTGTTGTGCATTTCTGTGGCAGGTCGGATCTGCCCGAAGTTTGGGTTTTCTGAAGCGCTCTGGGGACGCGAGGCGACCTGCCAGCCTCATCCGAGCGTCTTTCTTCCGAGGAAGAACCCATTCTTAGCAAAACGAAGTCTGCCATCCATAGAATCCTAGAATCCTAGAGTGGGAAGAGACCTCCTGGGCCATCCAGTCCAACCCCATTCTGCCAAGAAGCAGAAACATTGCATTCAAATTACCCCTGACAGATGGCCATCCAGCCTCTGTTTAAAAGCCTCCAAAGAAGGAGCCTCCACCACACCTCTGGGCAGAGAGTTCCACTGCTGAACGGCTCTCACAGTCAGGAAGTTATAGAATCATAGAATCAAAGAGTGGGAAGAGACCTCCTGGGCCATCATCCAGTCCAACCCCATTCTGCCAAGAAGCAGGAATATTGCATTCAAATCACCCCTGACAGATGGCCATCCAGCCTCTGCTTAAAAGCTTCCAAAGACGGAGCCTCCACCACACTCCGGGGCAGAGAGTTCCACTGCTGAACGGCTCTCACAGTCAGGAAGCTATAGAATCATAGAATCAAAGAGTTGGAAGAGACCTCCTGGGCCATCCAGTCCAACCCCATTCTGCCAAGAAGCAGGAATATTGCATTCAAATCACCCCTGACAGATGGCCATCCAGCCTCTCTTTAAAAGCTTCCAAAGACGGAGCCTCCACCACACTCCCTCCGGGGCAGAGAGTTCCACTGCTGAACAGCTCTCACAGTCAGGAAGCTTGCCTTCTTGGTCCTTCTGCTGAACGTGGCCATAGAATGCTTCAGGAACAAGTCAGGAGACAGAGAAGCCACTTCCCGTATTTCCCTGACAATGACACCAGGGACTTCATCACATCTGTTAAATTCCACTGAGTCAAAGACTTAAAACCCGGTAACGCACTGTGTTCATCACACTATGGCACACAGCAAACACAAAGGAACTGATTAGCCAATGGGATTTTGGAGGCCAATGGGATGTTGGCCTGCATCAAGAGGAGCCTACTGTCTAGATCTAGGGAGCCTAGTGTCTAGATCCCCATGCTCTATTCCGCTTTGGTTAGACCACTTTACCTGGAATATTGTGTCCCATTCTGGGCACCACAATTCAAGAGAGAGATTGACTCTAAGCTGGAATGTGACCAGAGGTTGTTGTTCATTCGTTCAGTCATCTCCGACTCTTTGTGACCTCATGGACCAGCTCACGCTAGAGCTCCCTGTTGGACGTCACCACCCCCAGGGGCTCCTTCAAGGTCAGTCCAGTCACTTCAAGGATGCCATCCATCCACCTTGCCCTTGGTCGGCCCCTCTTCCTTTTGCCTTCCACTTTCCCCAGCATGATTGTCTTCTCCAGGCTTGGCTGTCTCCTCCTGATGTGGCATTCAAAGGACTTCAGCTTTGTCTCTAGTCTCCTTCCCTCCAGTGAGCAGTCGGGCTTTATTTCCTGGAGGATGGACTGGTTGGACCTTCTCGCAGTCCAAGGCACTCTCAGACTGTCCAGAGGAGGGCGACTAAAATGATCAAGGGTCTGGAGAACAAGCCCTATGAGGAGCAGCTTAAGGAGCTGGGCATGTTTAGCCTGAAGAAGAGAAGGCTGAGAGGAGACATGATGAGAGCCATGTATAAATATGTGAGAGGAAGCCACAGGGAGGAGGAGGGAGCAAGCTTCCTTTCTGCTTCCCTGGAGACTAGGACGCAATGGAGCAATGGCTTCAAACTACAAGAGAGGAGATTCCATCTGAACATGAGGAAGAACTTCCTGACTGTGAGAGCCGTTCGGCAGTGGAACTCTCTGCCCAGGAGTGTGGTGGAGGCTCCTTCTTTGGAAGCTTTTAAACAGGGGCTGGATGGCCATCTGTCAGGGGTGCTTTGAATGCAATATTCCTGCTTCTTGGCAGAATGGGGTTGGACTGGATGATGGCCCAGGAGGTCTCTTCCAACTCCTTGATTCTAGGATTCTATGATTAGCAACTGAACACACTGGAGGGGTTGAGGGGACTGACTCAACAGGATGGAAGTTGTAGTTCACCCTGCATCAAGGTAGCACTCTGACCCCCTTCGATAATGGACCTGGACCGCATCTGGCACGCAGAACCCCCATGGCGAAGTTTAGAGGAATTGGCCTTGATTTGGGCATCAGTGGTTCTCAAGATGTTTTTGGCCTTCAACTCCCAGAAAACGTAACAGCTGGTAAACAGGCCAGGATTTCTGGGAGTTGTAGGCCAAAAACATCTGGGGACCCCAGGTTGAGAACCACTGACCTACATCCAGAGAGCACTGTGAACCCAAACAACAATGAATCTGGCCCAAACTAGCCATGGATGATGGGACTTGCAGTACCTTCACTCACTTCCAGAGACCACTGCGACCTGCACGAATGATGGATCAGGACCAGACTTGGCACACAAATAACCTGGAGACCCCAGGTTGAGAACAACTGACCTACATCCAGAGAACACTGTGAACCCAAACAACAATGAATCTGGACCAAACTTGCAACAAATAATGGGATTTGCAGTACCTTCACTCACTTTGAGAGACCAGTGAGACCCCATGAATGATGGATCTTGACCACACTTGGCACACAAATAACTCGAGGACCCCAGGTTGAGAGCTACTGACCTACATCCAGAGAGCACTATGAACCCAACCAATGATGAATCTGGCCCAAACTAGCCATGGATGATGGAACTTGAAGTACCTCCACTCACTTCCAGAGACCACTGTGATCCCCATGAATGATGGAGCAGGACCACACTTGGCACACAAATAACCTGGGGACCCCAGATTGAGAACCATGGACCAACATCCAGAGAGCACTGTGAGCCCAACCAACAATGAATTTGGACCATGGATGATGGGACTTGCAGTACCTTCACTCACTTCCAGAGACCACTGCGACCTGCACGAAAGATGGATCAGGACCAGACTTGGCACACAAATAACCTGGAGACCCCAGGTGGAGAACCACTGACCTACATCCAGAGAGCACTGTGAACTCAACCAACAATGAATCTGGACCACGGATGATGGGACTTGCAGTACCTTCACTCACTTCCAGAGACCACTGCGACCCCCACGAATGCTGGATCAGGACCAGACTTGGCACAAAAATAACCTGGGGACCCCAGATTGAGAACCATGGACCAACATCCAGAGAGCACTGTGAACCCAACCAACAATGAATCTGGACCACGGATGATGGGACTTGCAGTACCTTCACTCACTTCCAAAGACCACTGTAACCTCCATGAATGATGGATCAGGACCATACTTGGCACACAAATAACTGGGGACCCCAGATTGAGAACCATGGACCAACATCCAGAGAGCACTGTGAACCCAACCAACAATGAATCTGGACCATGGATGATGGGACTTTCAGTACCTTCACTCACTTCCAGAGATCACTGCGACCCCAGGTGAAGAACCACTGACCAACATCCAGAGAGCACTGTGAACCCAACCAACGATGAATCTGGACCATGGATGATGGGACTTTCAGTACCTTCACTCACTTCCAGAGATCACTGCGACCCCAGGTGGAGAACCACTGACCAACATCCAGAGAGCACTGTGAACCCAAACAACGATGAATCTGGACCAAACTTGCCACGGATGATGGGACTTGCAGTACCTTCACTCACTTTGAGAGACCACTGAGACCCCCATGAATAATGGATCAGGACCAGACTTGGCACACAACCTGGGCACTGCTGGGTCCCCAAGCTAGTAAACCATCAGATGAGCTGAGGAGGCTGCCTTGCTGTGGGAAAGGGGAAGGCAGCGCATGGATGAGCACATGGATGAGCACTCCTGCCTGCTCCCGTCTCCCCCCTTCCCGGTTGCATGCACAAAATGCTGCCGGGGAGCTGGTAGGCAAACATTCCTGTCAGCGGTGATAGGAGCCAGCTGGGAGGTTTAGAGCGGAGATGGATTAGGTCTTGGTGGTGCTGCTGCTCCTGCGCCACTTGCTGGCTGCCTCTCGCGCACTGCATTGGCTGCCTTCGTCTCCAGTCCCCTTCTGCTGCCCGGCACATAGAAGCTCCCCGTTGCACTCCGGCCGAGCGCGGCCCCTCGTCTCCTCCTCCTCCTGGCACCCTCCTCACCCATGCGCCCAGGGCAGCAGCCATGAACTCCATGCTGGTGGGCATCTTCATGAGCGGGATCTACCTCCTCGCAGGTAGGAGACACTGGCAGGTCCTCTTCTGTGGGTGCGGCCGAGAAGTCACTTTGGGGAGGGGGGGGGATAGTTGGGGGTGGCCAGGACCCTCCGATCCATGGCTTGGGAAAGTTTGGCGCTGTGGGTGTGGCGGTGCCCCCATCCCCCCATTGCCTGGAGCAGAGGGATCTTTCAGCTTCACGCTCAAGTGCGCTTTGGCTTCCCTCGTGATGCTTCGCATTCCAGTTCTGGGGAAACATCCCTCTTTCCGGGCATTCAACCCAGACCTAACTCCCTCTCCTGAAGAGCCAGGGTGCAAATGGAAGGACGGCGCATACTTCTTGGCGAGTGGACAAGAACCGTTGTCGTGAACCGTCCCTTGAGACAACTCCCCACCCATGAGAGTTTCCTTCCAAGTGGGGAAAGGGCAGAAAGGGATCGAAGGCCAGCCACCAATGCCTCTACTACAGTGTTGCTCAACCTGGGGGTCGGGACCCCTAGAGGTGTCACCAGGGGGTCCCCAAAGGCCATCTGTTGATCATGGGGGTTCTGTGTGGGAAGTTTGGCCCAATTCTATCATTGGTGGGGTTCAGAATACTCTTTGATTGTAGGTGAACTGCAAATCCCAGCAACTACCACTACCAAATGTCAAGGCTATTTTCCTCAAACTCCACCAGTGTTCACATTTGGGCATATTGAGGATTTGTGCCAGGTTTGGTCCAGATCCATCATTGTTTGAGCCTACAGTGCTCTCTGGATGTAGGTGAACTACAACTTCCAAACTCAAGGTCAGTGCCCACCAAATCCTTCTAGTATTTTCTGTTGGTCGTGGGAGTTCTGTGTGCCAGGACTGGTCCAGTTCCATCATTGGTGGGCTTCAGAATGCTCTTTGATTGTAGGTGAACTGTAAATCCCAGCAACTACCACTCCCAAATGTCAAGGCTATTTTCCTCAAACTCCACCAGTGTTCACATTTGGGCATATTGAGGATTTGTGCCAGGTTTGGTCCAGATCCATCATTGTTTGACCCTACAGTGCTCTCTGGGTGTAGTTGAACTACAACTCCCAAACTCAAGGGCAATGTCCACCAAACCCAGTATTTTCTGTTGGTAATGGGATCTCTGTATGCAGTTCTATTATTGTTTGAGCCCACAGTGCTCTCTGGATGTAGTTGAACTACAACTCCCAAACTCAAGGTCAATGTCCACCAAACCCAGTATTTTCTGTTGGTAATGGGATCTCTGTATGCCAAGTTTGGTTCAGTTCCATCATTGGTGGAGTTTAGAATGCTCTTTGATTGTAGGTGAACTGTAAATTCCAGCAACTACAACTCCCAAATGTCGAGTCTACTTTCCTCAGACTCCACCAGTGTCCACATTTGGGCATATTGAATATTCATGCCAAGTTTGGTCCAGATCCATCATTGTTTGAGCCCACAGTGCTCCCTGGATGTAGCTGAACTACAACTCCCAAACTCAAGGTCAATGTCCACCAAACCCAGTATTTTCTGTTGGTAATGGGATCTCTACATGCCGAGTTTGGTTCAGTTCCATCATTGGTGGAGTTCAGAATGCTCTTTGATTGTAGGTGAACTGCAAATCCCAGCAACTACCACTCCCAAATGTCAAGGCTATTTTCCTCAAACTCCACCAGTGTTCACACTGGGGCATATTGAGGAGTTTGGGAGTTGTAGTTCAACTATTGTGGATGTAATTGAACTACAACTCCCAAACTCAAGGTCAATGTCCACCAAACCCAGTATTTTCTGGGTTGTTGTAGGTTTTTTCGGGCTATATGGCCATGGTCTAGAGGCATTCTCTCCTGACGTTTCGCCTGCATCTATGACAAGCATCCTCAGAGGTAGTTTTCTGTTGGTAATGGGATCTCTGTATGCCAAGTTTGGTTCAGTTCCATCATTGGTGGAGTTCAGAACGCTCTTTGATTGTAGGTGAACAGTAAATCCCAGCAACTACAACTCCCAAATGTCACTGCTATTTTCCTCAGACTCCACCAGTGTTCACATTTGGGCATATTGAGGATTTGTGCTAGGTTTGGTCCAGATCTATCATTGTTTTAGCCCACAGTGCTCTCTGGATGTAGGTGAACTACAACTCCCAAACTCAAGGTCAGTGCCCACCAAATCCTTCCAGTATTTTCTCTTGGTCATGGGAGTTCTGTGTGCCAAGACTGGTTCAGTTCCATCATTGGTAGAGTTCAGAGTGCTCCTTGATTGTAGGTGAACTGTAAATCCCAGCAACTACAACTCCCAAATGTCAAGGCTATTTTCCTCAGACTCCACCAGTGTTCACATGTGAGCATATTGAGTATTTGCATAGAGTTTGGTCCAGATCCATCATTGTTTGAGCCCACAGTGCTCTCTGGATGTAGGTGAACTACAACTCCCAAACTCAAGGTCAGTGCCCACCAAATCCTTCTAGTATTTTCTGTTGGTCGTGGGAGTTCTGTGTGGGTTTCTGTGTGTCCTACGTGTGGTAGACTTCCATTCCATGTTGAGTTGGAACCCCTGGTGTTGACATCCTGCTTGATTTTGCTTTAACCATGTTGTTGGTTCTGAGGTTGAGATGCAGTGGCCTCCAAAAGGGTAAAAATAGTAGCCACCTTGGGCTTAGAATGTGGGTTTTTTGGCCAAGAGGCTCCCTGGCATCTCTGGCTAAAGCTGGAACTCAAAACACATGGGAAATGTTGCGCTCTTGGTTGCCAATGGGATGCTAATGGGAGCCACAACACTCTTGCTTCCTGCGCAAGGGTCGAGATGGCCTACACACGCCTTGGTGACCCATGACCTATCTTGGGACTCCCGAGAGCAAAGGAAAGGGGTCCCAACTCAACATGGAATGGAAGTCTACCACACGTAGATCCATCACAGTGGTTCTCAACCTGTGGTTCTCCCCATGTGTTTTGGCCTACAACTCCCAGAAATCCCAGCTGCTAGGATTTCTGGAAGCTGAAGCCCAAAACATCTGGGGACACACAGGTTGAGAACCACTGGTCTAAAGTTTGGGTTGACACATGGGTCAAAAAGTTTTGCCTCCTGGGTCATAAAAATATTACGAATGAACCTAGAACACCAGAAGTTGCTCCAGATCATCACCTGAACTGTCCTCTAAGCAACACTACCTTTCAACATGGTTGCCACCAATTTGTACACATTTGCACCATCGTTTAACCCGGGCATCAACACCATTTTGGAAAAATTCAGGGTTTTGCTTCGTGACCAATGATTTCCAAGCTGTTTTAAAGCCAACTAGTCATTGAATCTGAAACTATGTAGGTTGTCTATCAGAACCAATGGGATGTTGGCCTGCATCAAGAGGAGTCTAGTGTCCAGATCCAGGGAAGTCATGCTCCCCATGCTCTATTCCGCTTTGGTTAGACCACTTTACCTGGAATCACATTGTGTCCCATTCTGGGCACCACAACTCAAGAGATATTGACAAGCTGGAATGTGTTCAGAGGAGGGTGACTCAAATGATCAAGGCTCTGGAGAACAATCCCTATGAGGAGCGGCTTAAGGAGCTGGGCATGTTTAGCCTGAAGAAGAGAAGGCTGAGAGGAGACGTGATAAGCCATGTATAAATATGTGAGAGGAAGCCACAGGGAGGAGGGTGCAGATCAAGGGTCTGGAGAACAAGCCCTATGAGGAGAGGCTTAAGGAGCTGGGCATGTTTAGCCTGAAGAAGAGAAGGCTGAGATATGATGATAGCCATGTATAAATATGTGAGAGGAAGCCACAGGGAGGAGGAGGAAGCAAGCTTCCTTTCTGCTTCCTTGGAGACTAGAACGCAATGGAGCCATGGCTTCAGACTACAAGAGAGGAGATTCCACCTGAACATGAGGAAGAACTTCCTGACTGTGAGAGCCATTCAGCAGTGGAACTCCCTGCCCCAGAGTGTGGTGGAGGCTCCTTCTTTGGAGGCTTTTAAACAGAGGCTGGATGGCCATCTGTCAGGGGTGCTTTGAATGCAATGTTCCTGCTTCTTGGCAGAATGGGGTTGGACTGGATGATGGCCCAGGAGGTCTCTTCCAACTCTAGGATTCTAGGATTCTATGAACATGAGGAAGAACTTCCTGACTGTGAGAGCTGTTCAACAATGGAACTCTCTGCCCCGGAGTGTGGTGGAGGCTCCTTCTTTGGAAGCTTTGAAACGGAGGCTGGATGGCCATCTGTCGGGGGTGCTTTGAAGGTGATTTTCCTGCTTCTTGGCAGAATGGGGTTGGACTGGATGATGGCCCACCAGGTCTCTTTGAACTCTAGGATTCTATAACTTCCTGACTAGGAGAACCGTTCAGCAGTGGAACTCTCTGCCCCGGAGGGAGTGTGGTGGAGGCTTCTTCTTTGGAAGCTTTGAAACGGAGGCTGGATGGCCATCTGTCGGGGGTGCTTTGAAGGTGATTTTCCTGCTTCTTGGCAGAATGGGGTTGGACTGGATGACCCATGTCTTCCAACTCTAGGATTCTAGGATCTATGCTTCTAGGTCCAAACAGGTCAAAGTCAGAAGCGATGATGGATTTCCCTAAGTGCACGTTAACCTTCTTTGGCCCGAAATCCAATGGTGACCCTTTCTTTCAGCTTCAGATTCATGGTTCTATTCAACCAATTGGAACAAGAAAGTACTCTGTAGAGTTGGGTTCCATCTATCGTATCATGAATAGACAGTCCAGAAAAGAAATAAAAGTTAGAGCCATGGAGGCATTACTTTTTGACCCACCCAAAGGTAGCACTGGTAGCACCAAGTTCTCCATTCCAGGTACAATTGCAGGTGAGTGTTTCCCGAGAAGTGTGGCTGTGATGATACAAATACATTGTTGTTGCTTTGAAAGAGCTTGTACTCAGCCATTTCCCTCCCTCCTCTTCTGCCTCAAACTTCCCAAAAGTTGCCTCCATCAAAGGAGGGGCGGGTAGGTCATTTCTTGGCACGGAGCAGCCTATCTCCTTCAAGATGCCTGGCTCTGGAAGCCGAAAGCCAAGGCTTGTTATTTCCGGATCAGGGGGAGGTGTTGCCTCTCCAGAGGCTTTGTGCAACAAGTGAATATTGAAATGCAAGCCTCTCCTCCTCCACTGCCGCCTCCCCCTTACTGAAGCATCCCAAAAATGAAGTGACCTGGGGCTTCTGCAGATAATGTTTATTCATGGAGTTATGGTGCAACTGCTATCCAAGGGTTGCATGCCGTTGCTTTCTCCTGGGGAACATTTTCAGCCCTGGAAGTCTCTGGGGCAGGTATGGGGAAACTTCGGCACTCTAGATGTTTGGGACTGCAGCTCACACAATTCCTAGCAGCCTCAGGCCTCTTCCAAAACACCTGGAGGGAGGGCCCAAGTTGGCCCATGCCTTGGTCCTCTTGCGATTAGACACTTCAGTCAATCAAGGGATCATCTGCATACCCACATTGTGGGAGTTGGAGTCCAAAGCACCTGTAGGGAGGGCCCAAGTTGGCCCATGCCTTGGTCCTCTTGCGATTAGACACTTCAGTCAATCAAGGGATCATCTGCATACCCACATTGTGGGAGTTGGAGTCCAAAACACATGGAGACAGGGCCGAAGTTGGCCCATGCCTTTTTCTTCTTGTGACTGGACACTTCAGTCAATCAAGGGGTCATCTGCATACACACATTGTGGGACTCAAAGTCCAAAACACCTCGAGGGAGGACCCAAGTTGGCCTATGCCTTTGTCCTCTTGGAACTGGACACGCCAGTCCATCAAGGGGTCATCTGAATACCCACGTTGTGGGAATTGAAGTCCAAAACACCTGGAGGGAGGGCCCAAGTTGGCCCATGCCTTTGTCCTCTTGGAACTGGACACATCAGTCCATCAAGGAATCATCTGCATACCCTCGTTGTGGGAGTTGGAGTCCAAAACACCTGGAGGGAGGGCCCAAGTTGGCCCATGCCTTTGTCCTCTTGCAACTGGACACATCAGTCCATCAAGGGGTCATCTGAATACCCTCGTTGTGGGAGTTGGAGTCCAAAACACCTGGAGGGAGGGCCCAAGTTGGCCCATGCCTTTGTCCTCTTGGAACTGGACACATCAGTCCATCAAGGAATCATCTGCATACCCTCGTTGTGGGAGTTGGAGTCCAAAACACCTGGAGGGAGGGCCCAAGTTGGCCCATGCCTTTGTCCTCTTGCAACTGGACACATCAGTCCATCAAGGGGTCATCTGCATACCCATGTTGTGGGAATTGAAGTCCAAAACACCTGGAGAGAGGGCCCAAGTTGGCCCATGCCTTTGTCCTCTTGCAACTGGACACATCAGTCCATCAAGGGGTCATCTGCATACCCACGTTGTGGGAGTTGGAGTCCAAAACACCTGGAGGGAGGGCCCAAGTTGGCCCATGCCTTGGTCCTCTTGGAACTGGGCACTTCAGTCAATCAAGGGATCATCTGCATACCCACGTTGTGGGAGTTGGAGTCCAAAACACCTGGAGACAGGGCCGAAGTTGGCCCATGCCTTTTTCCTCTTGCGACTGGACACTTCAGTCCATCAAGGGATCATCTGCATACCCACGTTGAGGGAGTTGGGAGTCCAAAACACCTGGTGGGAGGGCCCAAGTTGGCCTATGCCTTTGTCCTCTTGGAACTGGACACATCAGTCCATCAAGGGGTCATCTGCATACCCACATTGTGGGACTCGGAGTCCAAAACACCTCGAGGGAGGGCCCAAGTTGGCCCATGCCTTTGTCCTCTTGGAACTGGACACATCAGTCCATCAAGGGGTCATCTGCATACCCACATTGTGGGACTCGGAGTCCAAAACACCTCGAGGGAGGGCCCAAGTTGGCCTATGCCTTTTTCGTCTTGGAACTGGACACTTAAGTCCATCAAGGGGTCATCTGCATACCCACGTTGTGGGAGTTGGAGTCCAAAACACCTGGAGGGAGGGCCCAAGTTGGCCCATGCCTTGGTCCTCTTGGAACTGGGCACTTCAGTCAATCAAGGGATCATCTACATACCCACGTTATGGGATCCCTTAACTGACTGAAGTGTTTAGTTCCAAGATGTCAAAGGCATGGACAAACTTTTGGACCTCAACTCCCACAACATGGGTATGCAGATGATCCCTTGATTGACTGACGTGTCCAGTTTCAATACAATTCCTAACAGCCTCAGGGGCCTGAGGCTATTAGGAATGGTGGGAGCCATGCCCAGGGAGTTGGCTGAGCTTGGGTCTTTTGGATACTGTTACATTATTCAGGCTTGAGCTATGCAAATGCTGAGAGAGACATCTGGAAGGGACCACTCTGACCAGAAACTACTTGACTAGGGACCACTTTGACCAGGGACCAGTTAATACTTTGACCATGGGCCACTGAAGTTTACCCATGCTTGCACTAGAGGGATGGGGCATTTGTGGCCTTCTGAAGTTGTTGAGATAGTATTGATTCAGTTAAAGAAGAATGCTTGATTCCTCATACTGCTGTGAATGAATGGACCCCCTTGTCGTAATAGCAGGAGGTCCATTTGGACATTGGTTCCATTCCTGTTTGCAGAAGAGAAGAAGGAGCAAGTTCCACGTTGCCTTTGCACTCTGGCTCCTGCCAGACCTGCAGACAGGGTGTAATGCTATTAAGCCGAATAATCCAGACTTTGTTTATCTCTGCAGCTGTCTTGGGAGATTAAGAGGGACCTGTTTTCGAGGCTTGGAGGAGCAACAGGCTTCTTAATTGGGGGGGGGGGGGGGTTGGTCTTTCTATTAGGTATGTAGGAATGGTCACTCCTCTCTTTAGCCAGGACAACAGGATATGGAACTTCTTTGCTGCCATGAGATCATGTGTGCCATGTGTGCCGTCTAAGTAATTCCCTCTTTATTCTCTGTGCACTAGGTGTGGAATGTGCCACTGACATTGACGAGTGTGACGGGCACCCGTGTGAAAACGGGGGTGCCTGCGAAGACGGCGTTGCCGACTACATCTGCCATTGCACCCCAGGACCGGACGGCACTGCTTGGGGTGGGAAGAACTGCTCCGTGGAGCTCACCGGCTGCCAGAACCACAGCTGCCAAAACGAGGCCTTGTGCACCCCCACCTACCAGTCCGGGATCCACGGACACTTGTGTCGGTGCCGCCCCGGGTTCTACGGCCCGACCTGCGCCATGCCGACCACCTTCTCCTTCACATCACGAGTCTATCTCTTCATCAACCTGTCTGCAAACAGCGAGAGCAAAAGCAGCGTGGCAGGAAGTCACCTCTCCGGTGTGTCTCTCCGCTTCCGGACCACCTTGCCAGATGCCGTCCTCTTCTACCGAGGCCACCAGGCAGAACACCTCTACCTGGAGTTGTCTGGCGGTCTTCTGCGAGTGACGCTTTCAGTGCAGGAAGCCACAACATTGTTCGCCTTGGCAGCGCCACGGGTAGATGATGGCCACTGGCACAAGGCCGAAGTCCTTCTGCACGACTCCCTTGAGCTCCGGCTGTGGCACGAATCCTGCGAGGCCGGCGTCTGCTTGATCAGCCACCCCCTTGAAGAGACATCCCTGGCTTCCTCCCTGCCCTCCCTTTTGCAGATATATATCGGGGGAGTTGAAGAGAAATTAATGGCCAACCCTGTCCAGAATTTCATTGGTTGCCTCGAAGACTTGTGGATTGATTCCAAGGTGGTCCTACCACAGGAAGTGGCTGGACTGCAATCCTCTGGCTTCCGGCTGGGCTGCGAGAGAACCGAGTGGTGTCTCTCTGATCCTTGTTTACATGGCGGCCAGTGCATTGACCTCTGGGCGGACTTCCGCTGCCACTGTCCTCGGCCGTATGAAGGCCGCACGTGCTCCTATGGTGAGTAGCAACGACACTGAGCCTTGAGGAAGGTAATATTAGGGTGCTGGGCAGAGTTCGTTCATCATTTCCATGCTTGGTCTTGAAGCGCTAGGGAGGAAATGATCTTGGTTCCTTTGGTCCCCATCAGGATAATCAAGAGATCAATACATAAGGCGGGATTTAGCTGGACAGGCATACTACAAGTTATAGCCTCTATGGATGGGACGGCCCCAAATGCAGCCAGAGCCCAAGTGTCATGGTCCTTCAAGGGTCTGGTCCCTTTTGACCAATGGTTCCCAACCTTTTTTGGACCAGGGATCACTTGACTAGGAACCACTTTGACCAGGGATCACTTGACTAGGGACCACTTTGTCCAGGGACCAGTTGACCAGGAATCAGTTGACCAGGGACCACCATGACCAGAAACTACTTGACTAGAAACCATTTTGATCAGTGACCACTTGACCAGGGACCACTTTGACCAGGGACCACTTGATACTTTGACCAGGGGCCACTTTGACTAGAAACTACTTGACTAGGGACCACCTTGACCAGGGACCAGTTGATACTTTGACCAGGGACCACTTTGACCAGGAACCACTCTCCAACATTAGTACCCAAAGGTTATGAATCAGTTTTTCATCAACTTTAGATTGGGTTTGGTTATTTGGGGTGCTGATTCAGAAAATTGCATTGGAAGACCACATCAGTTCTAGTTTCTAGTAGTTGCTATCTGCTCGGCCACAGAAAACCCTATTTAATAAGCCTCGGCACTATAAGAGGGTTTTGCGAGACCAGTTGCTCTCGTTGCAATGGTGTAGTAATGGTGAGGCCACTGACCATATTTTAGTGCTTTCAGACCACTGGTGGTCCATGGACCACGGGGTGGGAACCACTGCTTTTGACCAACAGGACCATTCCCATTCTCAAAGCGTCCTGGAGGGCTGAGAGAACGAAGGCCAGCTTAGTGTCCTCAGAGGAGCATAGACCCTTCAGTTTAGACCTGACATGCTTTTCCTCCTCTTTCAGAGTCTCCTGCAGCAACATTTGGGCAAGACAACTCCTCCAGCGTGGCTACTTTTGTGATTCACAACAACCCTGGAGCAAACTTTAACCTTTCCTTTTTCATCCGAACTCTGAAGCCCAGCGGTTTGGTCCTCCAAATCAGCAATGGGAGCGATCCTTTCCTATCCGTGTACCTGAAGGATGGGAAGCTCCAGGTGGAGGTGCCAGCAGTTGCTCCCATTGGTCCACCTGGACACCTGGCTGATGGCCTGAGACACTTTGTGATGCTCTCCTTCCTTGACGGTGTTGTGTATGCCAGCCTGTTGAATGCAGAGGAGGAGCTGGGACCTCTGTTGATGACTCCTCTCACTGCTGGCCTTGAGGTTCATGTGGGTGGACTCCAGGACGCAGATGGCACCAGCCCATGGGGAGGCCATTTTAAAGGCTGCCTTCAAGACGTCCAGCTCAATCACCACCAGATGGAGTTCTTCCCCCATTTAGACCCAAACAGGAGCGTTTCGCCAGAGGTGCACCTGGGACAGGTCACCAGCGTTGGCCTGGGATGCATCTCAGATGATACCTGCAAGGTAAGGGGCATTCTGAAGGTTCTCCAGCTGAGCCTAGATTGAGTTCTGGATGAGTTGTGAGCTTAAGAGTGGGAGGGACTCCCATGCTGGGTCAAGTCTACCTAGACCAGTGATGGCCACTCATGTTTCAAAAGCCTACAAGACAGAACCAACCATCCTTCTTGCTTTCTATAGGAATACGTAATTGGGATTGTATGGCTGGTTTGCTTTGCCCAAAAGTTCCATACTCACACGCTCCTCTTTAGAGAGGGTTTGGCTTGGTCTTTCTGCTCTCCTGGGAAACAGAGCAGTTGCAAGGGACAGGATACGACTGGATTCAGATGGGAAGCCCACAGAACGGCCACTCTGCTCCTTGACCCATACTCAGTCCCTTCTTTTGGGGGGAGATCTGCCTCTGAGAGGAGTGGCGTGTCTCATGGGCAGCTGCTCTTCTCAACCACCATCTCCCGCTGCCCCAGGATCTCCCAAAGCTCCCCCAAAGGAAATGTAGTGGCAGTTGTGGGGCTTGGCCACTTCCGCCTCAGTATTGCCCTCTGGCACGGGATAAGGGCTAATGCTGTGGGATTAATGGGATTAGCCTAGAAGCTCACGTTGCCAGCATTTCCTTGCTGTGTTCTTCTCCCCACGCTACCGAAGGAGCAGTCATCGGGCGGGCAGAACTAAGGACACTACCCAGCCAAGTGGGGTATGGACTGTCGTTTGCCTGTTTTCTGTCTGCAGCATGCTCTGCTTCCATTCAGCCTCTGGCCTTCCTCCCTTCCCTGCAGAAGAGCGTCTTCTGTGGAACCCTCATAGGCCCCTGCATGCGTTGCAACCTTTCTCTCCTGTCATGTTATGGGCTGGCCCATTTGGGTTTGGGTGACTCCTGCAGCAAGACCTCCTTGAAAAAACCTGGAAACGCACATGGTGCCTTTCAGGAGCCTGACATGTCAACACGTCCACATAGGAGCAGGAACCATGTTCTGCTCCTACTGGTTCTTCTCATGGCAACACATAGCTGAGCTGTGCTGTGTCACTTGTGCATTCTGTATGACGGCCTTAATATGTGGAGGAGCGAACTTGGGCCCTCCAGGTATTTTGGACTTCTCGCAATGTGGGTATGCAGACGATCCCTTGATTGGCTCCCACAACGTGGGTATGCAGATGATCCCTTGATAGACTCCCACAACATGAGTATGCAGATGATTCACTGGTAAGACTCCCACAACGTGGGTATGGAAATGATTCCTTGACTCCCACAACGTGGGTATGCAGATGATCCCTTGATAGACTCCCACAACATGAGTATGCAGATGATCCCTTGATTGAACACAACGTGGGTATGCAGATGATCCCTTGACTCCCACAATGTGGGTATGCAGATGATCCCTTAATAGACTCCCACAATGTGGGTATGCAGATGATTCCTTGATAGACTCCCATAATGTGGGTATGCAGATGATCCCTTGATTGACTCCCACAACATGGGTATGCAGATAATCCCTTGATAGACTACCACAATGTGAGTATGCAGATGATCCCTTGATCGACTCAACACAATATGGGTATTCAGATGATCCCTTGACTCCCACAATGTGGGTATGCAGATGATTCACTGGTAAAACTCCCACAACATGAGTATGCAGATGATCCCTTGATTGACAGAACACAACGTGGGTATGCAGATGATCCCTTGACTCCCACAATGTGGGTATGCAGATGATTCCTTGATAGACTCCCATAACATGGGTATGCAGATGATCCCTTGATTGAACACAACGTGGGTATGCAGATGATCCCTTGACTCCCACAATGTGGGTATGCAGATGATCCCTTAATAGACTCCCACAATATGGGTATGCAGATGATCCCTTGACTCCCACAATGTGGGTATGCAGATGATTCCTTGATAGACTCCCATAATGTGGGTATGCAGATGATCCGCTGATTGACTCCCACAACATGGGTATGCAGATAATCCCTTGATAGACTACCACAATGTGAGTATGCAGATGATCCCTTGATCGACTCAACACAATATGGGTATGCAGATGATCCCTTGACTCCCACGATGTGGGTATGCAGATGATCCCTTGATTGACTGAAGTGTCCAGTTCCAAGAGGACAAAGGCATGGGCCAACTTCAGACCTCCCTCCAGGTGTTTTGGACTTCAACTCCCACAATTCTTAATTAACAGCCTCAGTCCCCTTCCTGAGGGCCTGAGGCTATTAGAAATTGTGGAAGCTCAAGTCCAAAACAACTGGAGGGAGGGTCGAAGTTTGCCCATGCCTGCTCTAGAAGAAAATACCTACTCCTGAAAGCTTAGAGGAGGAAATGTGAAAGAGAGAAGAGCAAGAAAAGCCAAAGAGAGAAGCCAAGAGAAGGTTGGCCTTCTGCGAGGTTGGAGGCTCAGTTCTTTAGCTCTGGAGACCACCATTCCCTATCTGATGGCATGTCCTGAACCCAGTTCTTCAGTCTCCTTTAAACCAACCAGCCTCTCACCCACCAGACCTCCAGCAACTGCATGCCTCTCCATGTCTCCTTCATCGTAAGGATCCTGGCCCTTCCTTCCTTGACCCCCTTTCTGCCTTTCAGCCTGGACCATGCCTGAACGGGGGACATTGTGCCGTCACCTGGAATGACTTCAACTGCAGCTGTCCGGCCAACTTCACCGGGAAACGCTGTGAGGAGAAGATCTGGTGCAAAAGTGATCCGTGCCCACAAGCCACCACTTGCATCGATGTTGCCTTTGGCTTTGTCTGTAAGTCTCTCTTCGGGATCTCTGGGTTCACACAAGCCCGGCCTTTAATGTATGGGGTCAAACTAGGTCTCAGTATAGGTGAGGCAGTGTCCATTTGCTCCCCAAAAGCTGTAGCACAGAATGGGGTCCCTCTTCCATCGTGATGCCAAATGCAAAAGAAGAGTTGGCTTGCATTGGGTTGGGAGGCTCCAAGGGAACTCATGCACATGCATTGAACATTCTCCATGGTTTCTGTGTCCTTCCACATACATAGAATCATAGAATTGGAAGAGACCTCCTGGGCCATCCAGTCCAACCCCATTCTGCCAAGAAGCAGGAATATTGCATTCAAAGCACCCCTGACAGATGGCCATCCAGCCTCTGCTTAAAAGCTTCCAAAAAAGGATCCTCCACCACACTCCGGGGCAGAGAGTTCCACTGCTGAACGGCTCTCACAGTGAGGAAGTTCTTCCTCATGTTCAGATGGAATCTCCTCTCTTGTAGTTTGAAGCCATTGTTCCATTGCGTCCTAGTCTCCAGGAAAGCAGAAAGGAAGCTTGCTCCCTCCTCCTCCCTGTGGCTTCCTCTCACATATTTATACATGGCTATCATATCTCCTCTCAGCCTTCTCTTCTTCAGGCTAAACATGCCCAGCTCCTTAAGCCACTCCTCATAGGGCTTGTTCTCCAGACCCTTGATCATTTTAGTCACCCTCCTCTGGACACAGTATTCCAGCTTGTCAATATCTCTCTTGAATTGTGGTGCCCAGAACTGGAGACAATATTCCAGATGTGGTCTAACCAAAGCAGAATAGAGCATGGGGAGCATGACTTCCTTAGATCTAGACACTATGCTCCTCTTGATGCAGGCCAAAATCCCATGGGCTTTTTTTGCCGCCACATCACATTCCTGGCTCATGTTCACCTTCCTCCCCACGTGGACTCCAAGATCTTTTTCACACGTACTGCTCTCGAGCCAGGCATTGTCCCCCATTCTGTATCTTTGCATTTCATTTTTTCTGCCAAAGTGGAGTATCTTGCATTTGTCACTGTTGAACTTCATTTTGTTAGTTTTGGCCCATCTCTCCCATCTCATCACCCCTGACAGATGGCCATCCAGCCCCTGTTTAAAAGCTTCCAAAGAAGGAGCCTCCACCACACTCCCTCCGGGGCAGAGAGTTCCACTGCTGAACGGCTCTCACAGTCAGGAAGTTCTTCCTCGTGTTCAGATGGAATCTCCTCTCTTGTAGTTTGAAGCCATTGCTCCGCGTCATGACCTGCACTTTCACAGAAACAATCTATAGTTAGGGTAGAGTAGGGTGCTGAACTCCTTACCTACCCCCAGTCGCATCTTTGAGGGCATGGCTCCTACCTTCTCACATAGTGTTTGGACAGTCCTCTGGGAAAGTAAGCATTGGGACTTTCCTCAGACTCAGCTTGCAGGTGGCAAAGGGTCTTCTCTTTGAGTGCTCACTAATGCTTCCTCTTCATCTTGGAAAGAAGTGACAAGTGGAGTGCCGCAGGGTTCCGTCCTGGGCCCGGTCCTGTTCAACATCTTTATTAACGACTTAGATGAAGGGTTAGAAGGCAGGATCATCAAGTTTGCAGACGACACCAAATTGGGAGGGAGAGCCAAGACTCCAGAGGACAGGAGCAGGATTCAAAGGGATCTTGACAGATTAGAGAGATGATGGGACAAAACTAACACAATGAAGTTCAACAGTGACAAATGCAAGATACTCCACTTTGGCAGAAAAAACGAAATGCAAAGATACAGAATGAGGGACAATGCCTGGCTCGAGAGCAGTACGTGTGAAAAAGATCTTGGAGTCCTCGTGGACAACAAGTTAAACATGAGCCAACAATGTGATGTGGCAGCAAAAAAAGCCAATGGGATTTTGGCCTGCATCAATAGGAGCATAGTGTCTAGATCTAAGGAAGTCATGCTCCCCATGCTCTATTCTGCTTTGGTTAGACCACATCTGGAATATTGTGTCCAATTCTGGGCACCACAATTCAAGAGAGATATTGACAAGCTGGAATGTGTCCAGAGGAGGGCGACTCAAATGATCAAGGGTCTGGAGAACAAGCCCTATGAGGAGCGGCTTAGGGAACTGGGCCTGTTTAGTCTGAAGAAGAGAAGGCTGAGAGGAGACATGATAGCCATGGATAAATATGTGAGAGGAAGCCACAGGGAGGAGGGAGCAAGCTTGTTTTCTGCTTCCTTGGAGACTAGGACGCAATGGAACAATGGCCTCAAACTACAAGAGAGGAGATTCCACCTGAACATTAGGAAGAACGTCCTGACTGTGAGAGCCGTTCAGCAGTGGAACTCTCTGCCCCGGAGGGAGTGTGGTGGAGGCTCCTTCTTTGGAAGCTTTTAAGCGGAGGCTGGATGGCCATCTGTCAGGGGTGATTTGAATGCAATATTCCTGCTTCTTGGAAGAATGGGGTTGGACTGGATGATGGCCCAGGAGGTCTCTTCCAACTCTTTGATTCTAGGATTCTATGATTCTCTGGAGGCTCCGTGCTAACTAAATGCACTGACTGTCTTTTTCATCCGCAGGCCTGGCTAGCGTCACCTTCCTTGAGCACAATGCTGTTGAGTTCACCGCCAACGCCACCATTGCCAGAGCTCTCCACAGCCTGCGCTTGGACTTCAGGACACGGGACGAAGACGCCGTTTTGCTCCGGGCGGCGGAAGAGGTGGACTCTCTTGTGGTGGCCGTCCAGAACTCCTCCCTCTTGGTGGAGATCAGGAGCGGGAACGGCGTGGAGGGAGCCAATTTCCTGAGCGAGGTGTCCATCTCCGATGGTTCTTGGCACACACTCACGCTCTCCATGGAAGACCCCTTGGCTCTTTCGTCAAGGTGGCACCTCCGCTTGGACCACTCCGCGAATGCCACCCTCGAGGGGAATGCCGGGAATCTGGACTTCCTGAGAAGCAAGACGGTGATCGTTCTGGGTGAGAATTTCACCGGCTGCCTTGGGCACGCGGACATTGGCGGGGTGCTTCTGCCCCTGGCCGTCCCCATCAGTTACCCGCAGCCCGAGCAGTTCCTGCGCATGCAGAACGGGGAGGCCCTCCTCGGCTGCAAAGGAGTGGACGTCTGTTCCTCCGGCCCGTGCCGCCACGGTGGCTCCTGCCAGGACCTCTTCAACGCCTTCAGCTGTGCCTGTGGCCCCGGGTGGGAGGGCCCGCTTTGCGAGGCCAACATCGACGACTGCACCCCCGACCCCTGCATTCACGGGGAGTGCATGGACGAGGTGGGGGACTTCCAGTGCGATTGCCACAAGGGATACATCGGGAAGCGCTGCCAGATCAACGTGGACGACTGCGTGAGGCACAAGTGCCAGAACGGAGCCACCTGCGTCGACGAAGTCTACAGCTACTCCTGCAAGTGTCCGGCACAGTTCACCGGACCCTTCTGCGAGTGAGTGCCCAGACAGGGATGCTTTAGGCAGCCAAGGGGGCAAATGGGGGGGGGGTCTCTGTGGGGCCGGGCACCTCTCGCTCGTGCTCAAATCTCCCTGGCTTTCGCTCTTAGGGCGGTCAGGTGTTTTGACCTCAACACCCAGAACGTGGGAATGCAGATTATCCCTAGTTGCAACAGAACAAAGGCCTAGGCCAACTTCAGACCTCCCTCCAGGTGTTTTGGACTTCAGCTCCCACAATGTGGGTATGCAGATGACCCCTTGATTGACCGTAGTGTCCAGTTCCAACAGGACAAAAGCATGGGCCAACTTCGTCCCTCCCTCCAGGTGTTTGGGACTTCAGTTCCCACAACTCCTAACAGCCTCAGGTCCTTTCCACAAGCTCAAAAGGCTGTATCTTTTTTGCACAGATACACACACTTGCATGCAAGAGCCATTCTTTATTGTTTCCTGGGGAGAAGCCTTATTTGCATGTAATTTATTTATTTCCTATATTTATACCCCGTCCTTCTCCCCCCGAAGAGGGACTTCTTCCTCTTCTTTTTCTTCTTCTTCTTCCTCTTCTTCTTCTTCTTCTTCCTCCTCTTCTTCTTCTTCTTCTTTTTCTTCTTCCTCTTCTTCTTCTTCCTCTTCTTCTTCTTTTTCTTCTTCCTCTTCTTCTTTTTCTTCTTCCTCTTCTTCTTTTTCTTCTTCCTCTTCCTCTTCTTCTTCTTCCTCTTTTTCTTCTTCTTCCTCCTCCTCTTCTTCTTCCTCTTCTTCTTCCTCTTCTTCTTCTTCCTCCTCCTCTTCTTCTTCTTCTTCCTCTTCGTCTTCTTCTTCTTCCTCCTCCTCCTCCTCTTCTTCTTCTTCCTCTTCTTCTTTTTCTTCCTCTTCTTCTTCTGACACAAAAACACTATGTCACAGCAAATGAGGTCTATATGCTGGATTTCATATCGCAAAATCACAAGTTGAACACTTCCAAAGTGTCTAGGACTGTGTGATGTATATTATTACTAGCCGTCCCCTGCCACACATTGCTGTGGCCCACATGGGGGTTCCGTGTGGGTTGCTTGGCCCAATTCTATCGTTGGTGGGTTTTGGAATGCTCTGTGATTGTAGGTGAACCCTAAATCCCAGCAACTACAACTCCCAAATGTCAGGATTCTATTTTCCCCAAACTCCACCAGTGTTCACGTTTGGGCATATTGAGTATTCGTGTAGAGTTTGGTCCCAATCCATCACTGTTTGGGTCCACAGTGCTCTCTGGAAGTAGGTGAACTACAACTCCAAAACCAAAGGACACTGCCCACCAAACCCTTCCAGTATTTTCTATTGATTTTCTATTGATCATGGGAGAACTGTGTGCCACGTTTGGTTCAATTCCATCGTTGGTGGGGTTCAGAATGCTCTTTGACTGTAGGTGAACTATAAAAACCAGCACAATTCCCAAATGACCAAACTAATTTTTTGAGTGAAGGACATACTTTGGGTTGTTAGCTGTCTTGTGTCCAAATTTGGTGTCAATTCGTCCAGTGGTTTTTGAGTTCTGTTAATCCCACAAATGAACATCACATTTTTATTTATATAGATTATTATTATTATTATTATTATTGTTATTATTATTTTATTATTATTAGAAACATAACAAGATGAGTCCACAGCAGACAAGATCACTGCTGGCTGTTGTATTGGATCTCACATCGAACACTTCCCAAGTGTCTAGGACTGTGTGATGTATTGGCGAATAATGCGTGTAGTTTCCAGTAAGGTTGCCTTCTGCAGCTGGTAATTTTGTCAATGCCGATTGTGCTTAAGTGCAGGCCAAGGTCTCGAGGCACTGCACCCACTGTGCCGATCCCCACTGGGACCCCCTTGACTGGCTTGTGCCAGAGTCTTTGCAGTTCAATCTTTAAATCCTCATATCGTGCCGTCTTTTCAATCCTGCTGTCACTTGGGATTGCAACATTGACAATCCATACTTCGATTATTATTATTATTATTATTATTATTATTATTATTATTATTATTTCACATCTTTCCCGTCCCTCTGTGAGGCTCATGAAGATTCACAGACACGATCCCCAAGAAAATGGCATGGCAAGTGATGCTGAACCAGTGACTGCCAAGTCCAGACTGGTTATGCTGAGCTAGAGGTATACCTTGACCTTGGCATGAGGCAGTTGCTTGTGCTTGGCTCTCCTCCTGCAACACCTGTCCTGCGCATCATCTCATCTCAGTGCCAAAGACATATCTTGGACATCAGTCCTTGTATCTGGATGGGACCTTGTCAGACCCAGCTTGAGCAAGAACAAGTGTGGTAGCTCCTCATATCCCAGAAGGGCCTCTGGAGCCATCTTCCACGAGGTCATCATTCCATCAGTTTCTGAGTCTGCTTAAGATTCCTCTTGCTGTCATGCCCGTTGAACCAGAGACCATTGTACAGTTCTGATTTTGTACCGCACCTAAGAAATGGTCCATGTGTAACTATTCTTATTTTCTCTGTCGTTCCCAGGTGGCCGTTCCCTCCTGAAGAATGTGGCAAGAACTTCACCTGCCTGAACGGGGGCAAATGCATCAGCGGGCCCTGGGGAGCCAACTGCACCTGCAAGCCGGGCTACACGGGCAGAAAGTACGTCTGAAGCCCCTTGGGTCTGTCGTCTTCTCCTCCAAAGCAGCCAGGGACTTGGGTTGGCTTTTGGAGCAAGCATTGCACTCGGGAATGGTTTTGTTGGCGTTGCTCTTGGTGCCTGCGCTTGGCGTTGCTCCCAAGAGAAGCTTTCATTTCAGGGTTTAGTTAGCAACTCATCCAGCTACAGCAGGCTTGGGCCAACTTTGGCCCTCCCTCCAGGTGTTTTGGACTCCAACTCCCATAACGTGGTTATGCAGATGACCCCTTGATGGACTGAAGTGTCCACTTCCAAGAGGACAAAGGCATGGGCCAGCTTTGGCCCTCCCTCCAGGTGTTTTGGACTCCAGGTCCCACAACCTGGGTATGCAGATGACCCCTTGATGGACTGAAGTGTCCAGTTCCAAGAGGAGAAAGGCATGGGCCAACTTGGGCCCTCCCTCCAGGTGTTTTGGACTCCAACTCCCACAACCTGGGTATGCAGATGACCCCTTGATGGACTGAAGTGTCCAGTTCCAAGAGGACAAAAGCATGGGCCAGCTTTGGCCCTCCCTCCAGGTGTTTTGGACTCCAACTCCCATAACGTGGGTATGCAGATGACCCCTTGATTGTCCAGTTCCAAGAGGACAAAGGCATGGGCCAACTTTGGGGAAAGGAAAGGACCTGTTAGGAATGGTGGGAGTTGAAATCCAAAACACCTGGAAGGAGGGCCAAAGTTGGCCCATGCCTGAGCTAAAGTAAGGAATACTTTTAGACTTCTACAAGGAATACTTTCTTCTTTTTTGGAGCATTCCTGGCTATCTCCAAACAGGCTCTGTTCTCCAAAGCTTTCTATAAGGCTGCTGGTGGTGACAGACAGTCTTCTCCTAGATTTATTGTTGTTGTTGTTGTTTTTATTGGATACACAACAAAATGAGGACACAGTAAACAAAATCACTTTGTTGACTTTTGGACTGGATCACATGCCGGACACTGCCCAAGTGCCTAGGACTGTGTGACGTATCGGCGGATAATGTGCACAGATCCGAGCAGGGTGGCCTTTTGCAGCTGACACATGGTCATATGGTCAGCGCCGATTGTTTTTAAGTGCAGGCCAAGGTCTTTATTATTACTATTACTAAAGTAGAGTCTCGCTTATCCAACTTTCGCTTATCCGACATTCCATCTTATGAGGCCCCCTTTTCCCTCCAGTATTTCCCCTTCAGTTAAAGCAGCACTCCCCAACTCTCCCTCCATTCCCAATACAGTAGAGTCTCGCTTATCTGACCTTTGCTTTTCCGACATTCCGTCTTATCCAATGCCCCCTTTTCCTCCAGCATTTCCCCTTCAATTGAAGGAGCGCTCACCAACTCTCTCTCCATTCCCAATAGAGACTCGCTTGTCCAACCTTCGCTTATCCGACATTCCGTCTTATCTGACACCCCCCTTTTCCTCCAGTGTTTCCCCTTCAATTGAAGAAGCGCTCTCCAACTCTCTTTCCATTCCCGATTGAGTCTCGCTTATCCGACCTTTGCTTATCCAACATTCTGTCTTATCCAATGTCCCCCTTTTCCTCCAGTGTTTCCCCTTCAATTCAAGGAGTGTTCCCTAACTCTCCCTCCATGCCCAATACAGCAGCATCTCGCTTATCTGACCTTCGCTTATCCGACATTCTATTTTATCCGACGCTCCCTTTTCCTCCAGCATTTCCTCTTCAATTGAAGGAGCGCTTCCCAACTCTCTTTCCATTCCCAATCGAGTCTCGCTTATCCGACCTTCACTTATCCGACATTCCGTCTTATCCAACACCCCCCCCCCTTTCCTCCAGCATTTCTCCTTCAATTAAAGGAGCGTTCCCCAACACTCTCCATTCCCAATGAGTTAAAAAGGCAAGACAAGAGGAGGAGGAAAGGGGGAAAAGAGGCAGGACCGGAAGCGGAAGCGTCCTCCCTCCTTCCCTCTGCAATGTCAACACTCCTCTTCTCCATCCGGGCACTGGGTCGCTCTAGCACCAAGGCATTTCCTTGCCTTGACCCTTTGAGTCCCTGTTGTTAGTATTCTAGGTGTCGGACGGGTAACAGTAGGAGGCTCCATATTATCCGACACTTTCGTTTATCCGATGTTCTGCCGGTCTGTTTATGTCGGACAAGCGCGACTCTACTGTATTATTATTTAGTCCCAGATGCTCAAGTGGCCCAAGCTGTGTTGCCATCTCTTTCCCTTGACGGGCTCTTCTTTCCTTTCCAGATGCCAGATCAACATCAACGACTGCGACCCCAACCCCTGCCAGAATGGAGGCACCTGCCAGGATTCGGTGAACCGGTACCGGTGTCTGTGCAGCGCCAGCTACACTGGAGAGCGCTGCGATGTTGATGTAAGCGGGCCGTTCGTCTTAGCGTAGTAGTGGCATCAGGCTTTTGTTGTGAGGCTTACGAGGGGAGTCAGTGTCAGCGTTTGGCTGAGAGACAGCAATAGAAAAGAATGGCTTCTCAACCCTTCCTGGTGTAATAGAGGTCCCCGCCAGGATGGGTACATTAGAACTCTTACTCCAATTCTTACATGAATGGAGTGTTGTGTCAAGCGATTTCAATGAATATTCCCCAAGCAATATTGGCACAGCGGGTTAAACCGCTGAGCTGCAGAACTTGTGGATCGGAAGGTCAGTGGTTCGAATCCACTAATAGGGTGAGCTCCCATTGTTAGCCCCAGCTCCTGTCAACCTAGCAGTTCGTGCAAATGTGAATAGATCAATAAGAAAGTAATGGCACTCCATACAGTCATGCCAGTGGCCACATGACCTTGGAGGTGTCTATGGACAACGCCGGCTCTCCGGCTTGGAAATGGAGATGAGCACCAGAGTCCCAGAGTCAGTGAGCTCCCACTGTTAGCCCCAGCTTCTGCCAACCTAGCAGTTTGTGCAAATGTGAATAGATCAGTAAGAACCGCTTCAGCAGGAAAGTAATGGCACTCCATACAGTCATGCCAGTGACCACATGACCTTGGAGGTGTCTACGGACAATGCCGGCTCTCCGGCTTGGAAATGGAGATGAGCACCAGAGTCCCAGAGTCAGTGAGCTCCCACTGTTAGCCCCAGCTTCTGCCAACCTAGCAGTTTGTGCAAATGTGAATAGATCAGTAAGAACCGCTTCAGCAGGAAAGTAACGGCAGTCCATACAGTCATGCCAGTGGCCACATGACCTTGGAGGTGTCTACGGACAACGCCGGCTCTCCGGCTTGGAAATGGAGATGAGCACCAGAGTCCCAGAGTCAGTGAGCTCCCACTGTTAGCCCCAGCTTCTGCCAACCTAGCAGTTTGTGCAAATGTGAATAGATCAGTAAGAACCGCTTCAGCAGGAAAGTAATGGCAGTCCATACAGTCATGCCAGTGGCCACATGACCTTGGAGGTGTCTACGGACAACGCCGGCTCTTCGGCTTGGAAACGGAGATGATGAGCATTAGAGTCCCAGAGTTGGACATGACTAGACTTAATGTCAGGGGAACACCTTTACCTTTGTGTTTAATGTTTGGTGGGTGGGCTTTTAAGGGGGCAGAATTCAGAAACTGTTTTATATCAGAAGCATGTGGGTGTTTGTCATAAGAGTAAGCATAAGGGAGAAGGGCAAAAGTCTTCAAAACAAGACAAGCAGGGAAAGAGGTGTAGGGCAGGAACGAGCCCAGATACCTGGAGCATGGTGTCTTTTGGGGGCTGCCCCCCTCCTCTTCCTTCACTAGACTGCATGTGGGTGCTGGTGTTGGGGACATACTAACCTTAGCTGCATGAACCCCTCCCTCTCCATCCAAGGCTCATGTTGGGATGGGAGGCAGGCTCACCATCGCTGTTGCTGTTGCATGGTTGCGTCTTGCGGGACACGTCTAAACACCTCCTTTGCATGCTTGAGCCCAAGGCAGTGCCCGCATCCCAAAAGTGGCGCTCCTTGGTGCCGATTCCCCTCCATAGTGCTTGCTCCACTCCTTCTTCTCTTTCATTCATCCATCGTGAGGCCACAACTAATGTCTTGTTCTGAAGAGGTCCACCTCCTCCTCTTTGATAAGCTGGCTCCACCTGCACTCCTTTTGGCACGAGACATCCTGAAACCGAACGGGCACGCCTGCCGGAGGGTGCCCAACCCTTGTCATGCGCCTGGCCAAGATCATGCTCTACCTGCAGCTCTCTTTCCAAAGACTGCAACCAGGCTGCGGCCTCTTGCTCCAAAGGGCTCTCTAGGCAAGCCTTGCTCCAGTTCAACACCGTCCCTAATAGCATCCAATTGCCAGGATTTAGAGCTCGGATTCCACCCAATTACCTGCTTATAAATCCCCGCCCCCAGCTTCTCTTTGGCAAGGTAACAGCGCTTGGCTGACAGGCATCTTAACCGCTGAGCCTGTGCGCATCGCTGTTTTTAGTACGGCTTACACTAATCGCATGTCCCCAATCAGCTCCTGGAAGTAAGCTCTGAGCGTCAGCCTTGGTGGTGGTGGTGGTGGTGCCGAGGGATCCTTCAAGCAAGGTCCTCCAGTTGGGGTAGAGGAACTCAGCCCTTTCCTCGGGGCACTAGGCACTTGCTTGGTTGGGTTTCTGTCTCCTAGTCAGGGACACGCCTTGGTTGGGCTTCTGCCATCATTCCAGCCACCCTCAACACTTCTGTGTCCACCATTTGCACTTGCAGCCACCCAGGGCGCTTCCAGACAGTGCTAAATCACAGAGGCAAAAATTCCCGGGACTTCAAAAGAGGTCTACATAGAGACCTGTTGGTCTCTGGATTTCTGCTTCCGTTGCCCAGACTTGCTTTGTTGTGAGATTTAGAGGCTTCCAAGATGGCCACCACGGGACTTCCACCGGAAACTTTAGTGGTTTTTTTAAACTTTAAGATGCAGATATGCGGAGATTCGGATATGCAAATCACTGCAAAAGGTCTGTTTATTGTCCTGGCCAGAGAAACTGTGCCCTCTAGACATTTCATGAAACATCTGTCACACAAAGTTTGCAGGGTAGGACCACTTCTGCCCAAGTTAGCATTGCACAATCAATCAGGAACACACACCTTCAAGCCGGGAACAGAACTTTGTCATTATTGACACTTTTTAGAGCCTGGCTGCCTGGCCTTCTGCCCAGACATATTTGATCGGTGTACTTGTGGCATCAAATAACAGGGTGTTGTTCCTGGGTTATACATGGCTGTTCCTGATTGATCTTGTCCAAAGATGTACAACGCTGGCTTTGTCCTGGCCAGAGAAAAGGGATCCTGCAAGCAAGGCTCTCCAGTTGGGGTAGAGGAGCTCAGCCCTCTCCTCGGGGCACCAGGCACTTGCTTCGTTGGGTTTCTGTCTCCTAGTCAGGGACACGCTTTGGTTGGGCTTCTGCCATCATTCCAGCCACCCTCAACACTTCTGTGTCCACCATTTTGCACTTGCAGCCACCCAGGGCGCTTCCAGACAGCGCTAAATCACAGAGGCAAAAAATCCCGGGACTTCAAAAGAGGTCTACATACAGACCTCTTGGTCTCCGGATTTCTGTCTCCATTGTCCAGACTTGCTTTGTTGCGAGATTTAGAGGCTCCCAAGATGGCCACCACGGGACTTCCACCGGAAACTTTAGTGTTTTTTTTAAACTTTAAGATGCAGATATGCGGAGATTCAGATATGCGAATCACTGCAAAAGTTTATGGGGTAGGATCACTTCTGCCCAAGTTAGCACAGCACAATCAAACAGGGACACACACTTTCAAGCCAGGAACAGAACTTTGTCATTATTGACACTTTTTAGAGCCTGGCTGCCTGGCCTTCTGCACAGACATATTTGATTGGTGTACTTGACCATCAAACAACAGGGTGCTGTTCCTGGGTTATACATGGCTGTTCCTGATTGATCTTGCCCAAAGATGTACAACGTTGGCTTTGTCCTGGCCAGAGAAAATGTGCCCTCACATGTTTCATAAATGTTCTGGCACACAAACAGGGACACACACTTTCAAGCCAGGAACAGAACTTTGTCATTATTGACACTTTTTAGAGCCTGGCTGCCTGGCCTTCTGCCCAGACATATTTGATAGTGTACTTGTGGCATCAAACAACAGGGTGCTGTTTCTGGGCTATGCATGGCTGTTCCTGATTGATCTCCTTGTCCAAAGATGTACAACGTTGACTTTGTCCTGGCCAGAGAAAATGTGCCCTCCACACGTTTCATAATGTTTCTGGCACACAAACAAAGATTTCGCCTTCTTCTCAAGTGTCACTTTCTTTTTAGGAACCGACCAATCAGGAACAAACATCTAAAACCCGGGAACAAACCTAGATAAAAAAATCCCGTGAATCCCGTTATTACAGACATGCGAAGATCCGCATATTTGGCTCAAAACCAAGATATTCCCGCACATGGAAATCTCGCAGTTTTTGCCGTTTGTAGTTATTGCTTCTGCGTTTACAGGGAACGGCATCTGGCCACCCTTCTGTTTTCTGCAGAAACTCCTGGGATAAAGGTACTGTCTGGATGGGCCCCCTTTCTCCTTGAGGATCAGGCTGCCTCTTTGGGAGCTGCTGGTCTAGCTTGGATGGTGCCTTTAGTCAAGGAGAATGCAGCGTGCCTGCCCTGGTGCCGATGGAAGTTCAGTCTCTTGCGCTGCTTTCTTCGGAAGGAAGTGTCGGCCTGCCCTTTGCTCCTTCTCCTCATCCTTTGCCTGCCTTTAACACTTCACTGGGGGCAGCATGTTGCCCCTCTTTCCCGCCACGCAGCACTCCAGTCGGGACTCATTGTTTCTCCGTTAATTTCTCTTGCAGAGAGGGACTCTCCCGGGCGCTCTCTTCCCGTTCCCATTAATTGAGGTAGCCGTGCCTGTGGCCTGCGGTTGCTTGCTGCTACTCATTATTATCCTCGTCCTTATGATTCTCACGGCCCGGAAGAGGCGCCAGTCCGAAGGGACCTACAGCCCAAGCCAGCAGGAGGTGGCCGGAGCCCGGCTGGAGATGGACAGTGTCTTAAAGGTGCCGCCGGAGGAGCGCTTGATATAGGCACGGCCCAAGGGAGGCAAGGAAGTGCCTTCGCAAAGCCTGCGCTGAAACGCCGGGCTTCGGTCTCGGGCCGCGCGCTGCTCTCGCTCGCCTTGCCAAGCTCCTTCCAAAGGCCGTGGAGAGCAGTGGCGACGCAAGCACATTCGAGCGGCCGGGCCACCTTTGCCCTTGGACGTAGCTGCAACCCTTCCTCAGTTAGATAGGCAGCCCCCAAACCCAACCCACCCCAGCCGCCCCTCAACATGTCTTTGGAAACACTGCTTTAATGGGCCGCAGGTTGGGCTGCCTTGGCTTGACCGTTTTCCTAAGGCCACCTTCCAACAGCAACAGCATGGATGATCCTGCCTCCCAGAGACTCCCCTGGAAACATGTATACAGACATTCCCTTTTATGAAGTAGCCGCTCAATTTGGGGTGGACAATTCTGCCATTTGTCGAGGGGCCTTGTTCTCATTCAATGGGGAGGGGAAATGGCCACAGGAAGGTGGTTCCTGGCCCCTTGAGGAAGCTTGAGGTGGACAGAGAAGCCACGTCTGCTCTCACTTGCTTCCACCACTTGAACATAGAAGGTCTTAACAGCCAGCGGCACTGCTGCTCCGGTGCCAAATAGCATCCTTTAATCTCCTTGACTGGTTTTCTGTCTGTGGGTACTCCTTAGTGGGATGAGGGCGTGCCTCGCGGCCTGAGCCGCTGTCTGTCCTGAGAGGTCAGTAACTTCTTATTCCACCGCAGCGACCAGCCTGGGCCCAAGTCAGCAGCTCCACCCTGGTGGGAGCCGTGGGAGCGGCCGGAGCGGCCGTGCTGGTGGCCATCTTCGGCATCTCCATCGTGGCCATGAAGAAGAGGAGGGCCACCCAAGGCACCTACAGCCCCAGCCGCCAGGAGAAGGACGGGGCGCGCGTGGAGATGTGGAACGTCATCAAGTTGCCACCGTTGGAGCGGCTGATCTGAACGTCCAAGGACCCCGAGACCCCGACTCGAAAGAGACCGTTTCGTCCAGTCTGCGCTTGGAGGCTTAGAGTTGCCATTGCTCCGTGGGTCTTTTCCATTGTGACAACAGTCGTGAGGGAAATGCTGAGCCAGCAACGGGGACACAAAGGGGCGCATTCCATGCTCTCTTTGCAGAGAAGGGGATCCAAGTGCCAGTGTTGCTCATCTGTTTACAGGAAGAGGCTCAGCGCCGGTTCAGAAGCAGTGTGCTGGCCATCAGGTAGGACATCCTCAGATGGTGAAGGCCGGAGTGGGCACATTTGTGCTTGAACTAGTGAGTACAGGCTACGGCTCCAAAGCAGACTGGCCCACGGAGTTCTTGGCTTCCCACAGGACAGCTGTGGTCCTCCCTTCCCACTGGGGTGAGCATTGGCTGCGCCTACGAACCCACTCAGCTGCAACGTGGAGTACCTGCAGAGCTGTGGCCTACAGTGCCTTGTAAACAAGTTGCTTCAGTCAGTATTAATTCTCTAACCAGTAACAAGACCACTCCAATGGACTGGCTAGTTGTGAACCCCTCCTTTGCTAGTGAGTTCTCAAGCTCACCACCTTGCTTCCTCCTGGAGTCTTGCTTCTGCAAAGCAGGCATGGGCCAACTTCGGCCCTCCAGGTGTTTTGGACTTCAACTCCCACAATTCCTAACAGCCAGTAGGCTGTTAGGAATTGTGGGAGTTGAAGTCCAAAACACCTCGAGGGCTAAAGCTGGCTCGTGCGTATGCTAGAGTCATCCTCCTGCTACCTACAGTGATGGCAGCAAATGAGACACCTTGCCTTGGCAAGCCTCAGACTGGCCACAGAAGGACTGGAAGTGCCCACTCTCCACTTTCTGGGACGTTGGCACTGCTCCCTGTGCCATGCAGAGAGATGTTCTACCTGCCTGCATGGGACCTAAGCCCATTCGCATTTCATGGTGATGATGACTCTTATGGCCCTCATCAAGATATCTTCTGGGGAGAAGCTTGTAGAGACCCATCATGTTGTGCATGCCACCCAAGAGAGACTGATGCCATGCTAGGATGAAAGCAAGTGGGATAAAGCTCCTTCCACAAGAAGCAACACCATTATCATTTCATTGTGATGATGATTGTGATGACCCTCATCAAGATACCTTCTGGGGAGAAGCTTGTGGAGACCCACCATGCTGTGTGCGCCACCCAAGAGAGACTGATGACATGCTAGGATGAAAGCAGGTGGGACAAAGCTCCTTCCTCAAGAAGCAACACCACTAGAATTTCATTGTGATGGTTTTTTCCCCGGGGAACCTTCATCAAGATACCTTCTGGGGAGAAGTTATGGAGACCCACCATGCTGTGCGTACCACCCATGAAAGACTGAAGCCATGCTAGGCTTTCATCAAGATAACTTATGGGAAGAAGTTTATGGAGACACACCATGCTGTGTGTGCCACCCAAGAAAGATTGAAGCCATGCTAGGATGAAAGCAGGTGGGACAAAGCCCCTTTCTCAAGAAGCAACACCATTACCATTTTCAGTGTGATGAGGACTTTTACGGCCCTCATCAAGCTACCTTCTGGGGAGAAGCTTGTGAAGACCCACCATGCTGTGTTTGCTACCCAAGAGAGACTGATGCCATGCTAGGATGAAAGCAGGTGGCACAAAGCTCCTTCCTCAAGAAGCATTACCATTACCATTTCATTGTCATGATGACTGTGATGGCCTTCATCAAGATACCTTCTGGGGAGAAGCTTGTGGAGACCCATCATGCTGTGTGTAGCATCCAAGAAGGACGGAAGCCATGCTAGGATGAAAGCAGGTGGGACAAAGCTCCTTCCACAAGAAGCAACACCATTACCATTTCATTGTCATGATGATTCTTACGGCCTTCAAGATACCTTCTGGGGAGAAGCTTTTGGAGACCCATCATGCTGTATGTACCACCCAAGAGAGACTGCTACCATGCTAGGATGAAAGCAGGTGGGACAAAGGTCCTTCCGCAAGAAGCAACACCAATACCATTTTCAGTGTGATGAGGACTCTTAACATCTCTCATCAAGATACCTTTTGGGGAGAAGCTTGTGGAGACCCACCATGCTGTGCGTGCCACCCAAGAGAGACCGATGCCATGCTAGAATGAAGGCGGGTGGGACAAAGCTCCTTCCTCAAGAAGCATTACCATTACCATTTCATTGTCATGATGACTGTGATGGCCTTCATCAAGATACCTTCTGGGGAGAAGCTTGTGGAGACCCATCATGCTGTGTGTAGCATCCAAGAAGGACGGAAGCCATGCTAGGATGAAAGCAGGTGGGACAAAGCCCCTTCCTCAAGAAGCAACACCACTAGCATTTCATTGTCATGATGACTGTGATGGCCTTCATCAAGATACCTTCTGGGGAGAAGTTTATGGAGACCCATCATGCTGTGCATGTCACCCATGAGAGACTGATGCCATGCTGGGATGAAAGCAGGTGAGACAAAGCTCCTTCTTCAAAAAGCAACACCAATACAATTTTCAGTGTGATGAGGACTCTTATGGCCCTCATCAAGATATCTTCTGGGGGAGAAGCTTGTGGAGACCCACCATGCTGTGTGTGCCACCCAAGAGAAACCAATGCCATGCTAAGATGAAAGCAGGTGGGACAAAGCTCCTTCCACAAGAAGCAACACCAGGAATTTCCACCATTTTTGCCACCTTTGGAGAAGCTGCAAGTTGCCATGAGTTTCCAAGGATGGCCATCACAACAATGGAGATCCGGATGACCACACCTGGCCTGCAAACCTGCCTTCACAGACCCGAATTCTCGGCAGGACTTGCCAGGCAACGGCTGTGGATCCCAAGCAGTGTTTTGAGCCATTCTGCTCTGTTTAATAATTTATGGACGCTTTCGTTTTCCGCACTGTGAACTTTGAAAACTTTTGATATTTAATGTTGGGATATATTTTTTCACGGAAATGATTTGCTACAGATCGCGACACTCTTTTTAAAAACTGGTGAACACTGTTGTGATTAAACAAAAAAATGTTGCCTCGATGTGTACAGATGGCACAGTTGGTCTATTTTTAGTCTATTTTTAATTAAAGAGATAAAGGGAAGAGATGCGTGGGAGGTTTTGAGAAAAGTCACCCAGGAACAATATGGACTCCTTAATTGCTCGGTAATTCCTTGCACTGAAGGAAACGCTGATGGAAAGAGAAGCGCTGGCAGCCAAGGCCATTGCTGCATTTTTATTGCTGACGGGCTCTCCTTAAACAATTAAGAGTGCTTATTAATAATGTCCCAGGAACATAGGACCTCAGCTGCTGCCTAGATAGAGGAAAGTGGGTGAACTACAACTCCCATCATGCCAGGTTAACCCCTTGAAGCTCCATCACTAGTTAAAGTTTGTTATGCTGGGCAAGTTTGCTCTATATGCATCACTGCCAGAGTTCAGTATGTTCTTTGGCTGTAGGGTGAACTACAACTCCCATTATGGTGAGTCAGACCCCTCAAATCCCTCCAGTAGGTTGAGTTAGTCATGGCGGTTCTATGTGCCAAGTTTGGTCCAGGTCCATCATCAGTGCAGGTCACTGTTTCTCTGGATGTAGGTGAACTACAACTCCCAGAAATGAAGGTCAGTTTCCCCCAAACCCCTCCAGCCATGGTGGTTCTGTATACCAAGTTTGATCTAGGTCCATTGCCAGGTTTACACCTTCTCTGTAGGTGAACTACAACTCCCAGAAATGAAGGTCAGATCCCCCCAAACCCCTCCAGTATGTTCAGTTGGTCATGGTGGTTCTGTATTCCAAGTTTGATCCAGGTCCATTGTCAGTGGGGTTCATACCTTCTCTGGTTGTAGGTAAACTACAACTCCCCCCCAAAAAATCAAGGTCAGTCTCTCCCAAATCCCTCCAGTATTCAGATTTTGGTGCATTGGGTATGTGTGCCAAGTGTGGTCCAGATCCATCGTCGTTTGAGTTCACAGAGCTCTCTGGATGTTAATGAACTACAACTCCCGCAAATCAAGGTGAATGCCCCCCTAAAGCCCTTCGGTATTTTTTTTTGCTGGTCATGACGGTTTGGGTGCCAAGTTGATCCAATTCAATTTTTGGTGGAGTTCAGAGTGCTCACTGATTACAGGTGAACTATAAATCCCAGTAGCTACAACCTCAAAATGTCCAAGTGGTCCAATTCCATTTTTGGTGGAGTTCAGAGTGCTCATCGATTACAGGTGAACTATAAATCTCAGTAGCTACAACCCCAAAATGTCCAAGTGGTCCAATTCCATTTTTGATGGAGTTCAGAGTGCTCCTTGATTACAGGTGAACTATAAATCCCAGTATCTACAACCCCAAAATGTCCAAGTGGTCCAATTCCATTTTTGATGGAGTTCAGAGTGCTCCTTGATTACAGGTGAACTATAAATCTCAGTATCTACAACCCCAAAATATCCAAGTGGTCCAATTCCATTTTTGGTGGAGTTCAGAGTGCTCATTGATTACAGGTGAACTATAAATCCCAGTATCTACAACCCCAAAATGTCCAAGTGGTCCAATTCCATTTTTGGTGGAGTTCAGAGTGCTCATCGATTACAGGTGAACTATAAATCTCAGTAGCTACAACCCCAAAATGTCCAAGTGGTCCAATTCCATTTTTGATGGAGTTCAGAGTGCTCCTTGATTACAGGTGAACTATAAATCTCAGTATCTACAACCCCAAAATGTCCAAGTGGTCCAATTCCATTTTTGATGGAGTTCAGAGTGCTCCTTGATTACAGGTGAACTATAAATCTCAGTATCTACAACCCCAAAATATCCAAGTGGTCCAATTCCATTTTTGGTGGAGTTCAGAGTGCTCATTGATTACAGGTGAACTATAAATCCCAGTATCTACAACCCCAAAATGTCCAAGTGGTCCAATTCCATTTTTGGTGGAGTTCAGAGTGCTCATTGATTACAGGTGAACTATAAATCCTAGGAGCTACAACCCCAAAATGTCCAAGTGGTCCAATTCCATTTTTGATGGAGTTCAGAGTGCTCATTGATTACAGGTGAACTATAAATCCCAGTAGCTACAACCCCAAAATGTCCAAGTGGTCCAATTCCATTTTTGGTGGAGTTCAGAGTGCTCACTGATTACAGGTGAACTATAAATCCCAGGAGCTACAACTCCAAAATGTCCAGGCCAATTCCTTTCATATTTGAGCATATCGAGTATGCGTGCCAAGTTTGGTCCAGATCCATAACTGTTTGGGTTCATAGTGTGCGCTGGATGTAGGTGAACTACAACTCCTATAAATCCTTCCAAAGATCTCCATTATTTTAGTTAATCATGGGGGTTCTGTGTACCAAGTGAGTTCCAGGTCCGTCGCTGGTGGAATTCAGAGTGCAATTCTTAGACTCATGTGAACTATACTTAAAGTTTGTTATGTTGCTCTAGATGCATCATCCGTGGGGTTCCCTGTGCTCTCTGGCTGCAGGGTAAACTACAACTCCCACTATGGTGAGCTTCCCCTCAAACCCCTCCAGCAGATTGAGTTCATCATGGAGGCTCTGTGTGCCAAGTTTAGTCCAGGTCCATCATTGATGGAGGTGAGTTTCCCTAGTTATGGGTGAACTACAACTCCCAGAAAGGAAGGTCAGTCACCCCCCCCCCCCCAAACCCCTCCAGTATTCCAATTTAGCCATATCAGGTATCGCCCAGATCCATCATTGTTTGGATTCACAGTGCTCTCTGGATGTGGGTGAACTACAACTCCCACAAATCAAGTTGATTTCCCCCCAAAGACCTCCAGTATTTTATTTTATTTTTGCTGGTTGTGGGAGCTCTGTGTGCTAAGTTAGTCCAGTTCCATCATCCGTGGAGGTCAGTTTTCCTGGTTGTGGATGAACTACAACTCCCAGAAAGTAAGGTCACACCCCACCCCACCCCCAAAACCCCTCCAGTATTTCAATTTAGGCATAGCACGCATGGATGCATGTCAAGTTTGGCACAGGTCCATCATTGTTTGGGTCCACAGTGCTCTCTGGATGTGGGTGAACTACAACTCCCACAAATCAAGTTGATTTCCTCCCAAAGACCTCCAGTAATTTTTTTTTTGCTGGTTGTTGGGCTTTGTGTGCTAAGTTTAGTCCAGTTCCATCATCAGTGGAGGTCAGTTTTCCTGGTTGTGGGTGAACTACAACTCCCAAAAGGAAGGTGACACCCCACCCCACCCCCAAAACCCCTCCAGTATTTCAATTTAGGTATATCACGTATGGATGTATGTCAAGTTTGGCCCAGGTCCATCTTTGTTTGGGTTCACAGTGCTCTCTGGATGTGGGTGAACTACAACTCCCACAAATCAAGTTGATTTCCTCCCAAAGACCTCCAGTATTTTTTTTTGCTGGTTGTTGGGCTTTGTGTGCTAAGTTTAGTCCAGTTCCATCATCAGTGGAGGTCAGTTTTCCTGGTTGGGGGTGAACTACAACTCCCAAAAGGAAGGTGACACCCCACCCCACCCCCAAAACCCCTCCAGTATTTCAATTTAGGTATATCACGTATGGATGTATGTCAAGTTTGGCCCAGGTCCATCTTTGTTTGGGTTCACAGTGCTCTCTGGATGTGGGTGAACTACAACTCCCACAAATCAAGTTGATTTCCTCCCAAAGACCTCCAGTATTTTTTTTTGCTGGTTGTTGGGCTTTGTGTGCTAAGTTTAGTCCAGTTCCATCATCAGTGGAGGTCAGTTTTCCTGGTTGGGGGTGAACTACAACTCCCAAAAGGAAGGTGACACCCCACCCCACCCCCAAAACCCCTCCAGTATTTCAATTTAGGTATATCACGTATGGATGTATGTCAAGTTTGGCCCAGGTCCATCTTTGTTTGGGTTCACAGTGCTCTCTGGATGTGGGTGAACTACAACTCCCACAAATCAAGTTGATTTCCTCCCAAAGACCTCCAGTATTTTTTTTTGCTGGTTGTTGGGCTTTGTGTGCTAAGTTTAGTCCAGTTCCATCATCAGTGGAGGTCAGTTTTCCTGGTTGGGGGTGAACTACAACTCCCAAAAGGAAGGTGACACCCCACCCCACCCCCAAAACCCCTCCAGTATTTCAATTTAGGTATATCACGTATGGATGTATGTCAAGTTTGGCCCAGGTCCATCTTTGTTTGGGTTCACAGTGCTCTCTGGATGTGGGTGAACTACAACTCCCACAAATCAAGTTGATATCCCCCCCAAAGACCTCCAGTATTTTTTTTGCTGGTTGTGGGGATTATGTGTGCCAAGTTTGGTCCAATTCTATCTTTGATCGAATTGATTGCAAGTGAACTATAAATCCCAGTACCTACAACTCCTAAATGTCCATGCCAATTCCCCTCAAAACCCACCAGTATTCAATGGAATTTTTGGTGGAGTGGAGAGTGCTCTTAGACTACAGGTGAACTATACATCCCAGGACCTACAACTCCTATGAGTGAATACAACTCCAACCTCTTTTGTATGTTCAGTTGCTGATCAATTCCTCTGTTGTGTGGCATAGAAAAGAGTAGGAAAGGGCTATAGGAGAGGCAGTGAGTGGGGTCATGCAAATTCCACACCAAGGGAGAGAGTAAGGAACACTGGGATGGCCGTGGTGGAGGAAACACATAAAATCTAGGATGAAATTTTCCCCGTATGAAAGCATTGACTTGGGTGGTGGGCAGTGTGGTGTTGGTGGAGGACACTGGCTGGGCTCTTCGGCATGTGGGAGCTTCCATAAACAGAGTTTTTCAACCAGGGGGTCGGGACCCCTGGGGGGGGGGGGGGTCGCAAAGGGATGTCAGAGGGGTCACCAAAGTCCATCAGAAAACACAGTATTGTCTGTTAGTCATGGGGATGTTGTGTGGAAAGTGTGGCCCAATTCTATCGTTGGTGGGTTTCAGAATGCTCTTTGATTGTATGTGAACTATAAATCCCAGCAACTACAACTCCCAAATGTCAAGATCTATTTCCCCAAAACTCCACCGGTGTTCACATTTGGGCATATTGAGTCTTTGTGCCAAGTTTGGTCCAGATCCAACAGTGGGCAATAGTATGATAGCTGGGACCCTACGCTACGCTGCTTGTTTAACACGGGTCTGAATTAGGGCAACACGTGCGTGAGTCCCAGCTATCATACTTTTGTCCATCACTGTTCACCTAGATCCAGGGGTTTATGGATGTAGGTGAACTACAACTCCCATAGTCAAGGTCAATGCCCACCAAACCTAGGGGTCGTGACCCCTGGAGGGGTCGTCGGGGGTGTGAGAGGGGTGCCAGCAGTTTTGTTGGTCATGGGGGTTCTGTGTGGGAAGTCTGGCCCAATTCTATTATTGGTGGGGTTCAGAATGGTCTTTGATTGTAGATGAGTTATAAATCCCAGCAACTACAACTCTCAAATGTCAAGGTCTGTTTTCCACAAACTCCACCAGAGTTCACATTTGGGCATATTGCATATTCGTGCCAAGTTTGGTCCAGATCCATCATGGTTTGAGTCCACAGTGTCCTCTGGATGTAGGTGAACTACAACTACAAAGCTCAAGGTCAATGCCTACCAAACGCTTCCAGTATTTTCTGTTGGCCATGGGAGTTCTGTGTCTCAGGTTTGGTTCAATTCCATCATTGGTGGAGTTCAGAATGCTCTTTGATGGAAGGTGAACTATAAATCCCAGCAACTACAACTCCCAAATGTCAAGGTCTATTTTCCTCCAAACTCCACCAGAGTTCACATTTGGGCATATTGAGTATTTGTGCCAAGTTTGGTCCAGATCCATCATTGGGCGATAGTATGATAGCTGGGACCCTACACTACGCTGCTTGTGCAACACGGGTCTGAATTAGGGCAACACGTGCGTGAGTGAACGCACCAAGTGAGAGACGCAGCTGCAATGGAGTCCAAATCCATCATTGGGCAATAGTATGATAGCTGGGACCCTACACTACGCTGCTTGTGCAACACAGGTCTGAATTAGGGCAACACGTGCGTGAGTGAACGCACCGAGTGAGAGATGCAGCTACGATGGGAGTTGTTGCAAAGGACTACAACTCCCAAATCATAAAATCAACCCCCCCCCCAACCCCACCAATATACAAATTTGGGTGTATTGGGTATTTGTGCCAAATGTGGTCCAGTGAATGAAAATACATCTTGCATATCAGATATTTACATGACGATTCGTAACAGCAAAATCACAGTGGTGAAGTAGCAACAAAAATAATTTTATGGTTGGGGGTCAACACAACATGAGGAACTGTATTAAGGGGTCGCAGCATTAGGAAGGTTGTAAGTGGACATCCCAGCCACATACACATATATAGGATGAAGCACAGGCCCACCTTTGCTTTACGGAGAGAGCACAACCGACTCGGTAGGACCAGACTGAAAAGGATCCCGCTCCGAAAACAGTCTCCCTGGGCCGCTCCCGCAGCAAAGACCACCAAGCAAAGCAGCACTCTTGGGTTGGACTTCAAATATTTTACTATTTCAGAATTAGGCAATATCAAAAGACATCTTTTTTTCCCAGCAAAAAAGAGAGAATACAAAACAGAGCGGGCGCCTCGTAAAAGCAACCGTACTCGGCAACCGTGCGACTACGCGGACGCGGTGCCAAGCGGTGCCGGCGGAATCGCGGGTGTCCTTTGCAGTGTACAGGCCGAAGCAAGGAGGACGGAGACGCCACGGAAAGAAGAAGCAGCCAAAACAACCCCAAAAACCCGGTGGAAACGAAAGGAGGTAGCATTGGAGGACTGGCCTCTCACGCGGTGGGCGGGCGGGTGCAAAGTGATGCCTTGAGTGTGCAGACCAATGGGAAGCCCAATGGCCATTGAAATGTAACAAAAATAATAATACTAGCCAAGTTGGCCCCAGACTTGAGTGACCAAATGAAACAAGAGTCTTGACCTATAGTGTTGTAGGAAGCAAGAAGTAAGCAAACATGCCACCGAGAGGCTGGAATCATTCGAGGCTTTCGTGGAATGGATGAGCAATCTCCTTTCAAACTTGGGCCTTCCCTCCATGGGTTTTGGACTTCGACTCCCATCATTCCTAACAGACTCAGGCCCCTTACTTTTCCCCCTCAGCCACTTAAGCTGGAAAGGGCCCAAGGCTGTTAGGAATAGTGCTGGAACTGGACACTTCAGTCAATCAAGGGATCATCTGCATACCCACGTTATGGGCGCCCAAAACTCCCAGATGACGCCCATAACATGTCCATGCCTTCGTCCTCGTGGAATTGGACACTTCAATCAAAGGATCATATGCATACCCATGTTATGGGCGCCCAAAATTCCCAGAGGACGCCCATAACATGTCCATGCCTTTGTCCTCGTGGAATTGAACACTTCGATCAAGGGATCATCTGCATATGCAGGATGTATTTTCATTCGATCAAGAGATCATCTGCGTTATGGGCACCCAAAACTCTCGGAGGATGCCCATAACATGTTCATGCCTTTGTCCTCTTGGAATTGGACACTTCAACCAAAGTGTCCAATTCATATGCATACCCACGTTATGGGTGCCCAAAACTCCTGGACGGCTGAAGTTTGTCCATGCATTTGTTCTCTTGGGATTGGACATTTCAATCAAGGATCATCTGCATACCCACGTTATGGGCATCCAAAATTCCCAGAGGACGCCCATAACATGTCCATGCCTTTGTCCTTGTGGAATTGGATACTTTGGTCAAGGGATCATCTGCACACCCATGTTATGGGCACCCAAAACTCCCAGAGGATGCCCATAACATGTCCATGCCTTTGTCCTCTTGGAATTGGTTGCTTCAATCAAGGGATCATCTGCATACCCACGTTATGGGCGCCCAAAACTCCCGGAGGATGCCCATAACATGTCCATGCCTTTGTCCCTGTGGAATTGGATACTTTGATCAAGGGATCATCTGCATACCCATGTTATGGGTGCCCAAAATTCCCAGAGGACGCCCATAACATGTTCATGCCTTTGTCCTCATTGAATTGGACACTTCAATCAAGGGATAATCTGCATACCCATGTTATGGGCGTCCAAAACTCCCAGAGGGCTTTGTCCTCTTGGAATTGGTCACTTCGATCAAGGGATCATCTGCATACCCACGTCACGGGAGTCAAAGTCCAAAACACCCAGAGGGAGGGCTGAAGTTTGCCTATGCCTGCTCTGGATCCGGGTTGGCTTCTTTCAGCTCATCAGTGCCCAATGCCAAAGGCCACCCACCCAAACCAGGCTTGGAACCCCCTTTGAAAGACCCACACCCTTGCCATCCTGGTTTTGCTGCATCTCACGGCTTTCGAGTAGTCTTTGTATCCATGTTTTCGCCGATCGGATCCTCCGAACATCCACAATTGCCAATGTGTTGTGTGTGAAGCGGATTACGGAGGGCACCCGTTGGTCTTCTATCATTTTTGGTAACAAAATAAGGTACTATTACATGTAGTTGTTGTACTGTGACCTATTAGTGCGTATATATAGATATGTATATATTGATTTATATACATACACATACACCGTTACGGGAGAGTTGAGGGAACCATGAGAGGGGCATGGAGAGCCTTGCTCTTCCAAAGGACCACTGCTGGTGATTCCATTTCCCTGGCGGATATGACGGGCCCTGTGGCCCTTTCCTGGTGCCGCGGGACAAATACTGAAACTGGGTTTCCTTAGGGCGAGAGGTCCTTCGTTGCGTGCAAAATTTGGAGAGAGAGAGAGTTCAGAAGCACTGGATATCCAGTAACATAGATAACCCACTTGCATGAACACAAAAAAAACTCTGTAACAAAAAAGATTCAGTTCAAAAAGCCCAGTGATTAACTTGACCCAAAGAGACGGGCCTGTGTGCGGTATTTCCTTGAGAAAGCAAAAAAATAAAGAATTGCAGCCGGTGAAAACACAAGAAAAAATACTTAAATTCAATACTGATCCCACTGGTGAAAAAGCAAGTGGGGAAGTGGACCATGATTGCAGAAACAAACAGAGTGGCAGTGAGCAACTGACCTCTCTGATCCAGGAATTTGGATGAGGAGGGGAAAGGGGCCGTGACCTCTGCGTCCATGCCCGAGCCGTCTTTGGGCGACCGGGCAGGGGTGACTTTGGGAAGGGAACCGGTGCGGATTCCCCGGGATATGCTCTGGATCAGGACACAGTGCCAACAGCACCGCTGCTGACCGCCCGGCGACCCTTCCATGCCCGTGGAATGTGGTGGCTCTGCCTTGGCTCAGTGCGCAACCTGGGAAGGAATCCTGGCAGCCGCCCGCCAGGCGGGTCACTCGAAGGTCTCCCACTGCCGCCTCAGCTGTTCCACTTTCCCCGGCGTGGCCGAGACCTCCTGCTTGGTCTTCATGAGCAGGTCTTCAAAGGGGTCCTTGACCTGAGGCCTGGCCGGGTGTGGCGCGGGCTCGGCCGCTCTGGCCTTGAGCGGAGGCAGCGGGAGGTCGATGGGCCGCTCTGCCGGCCGGACCTTGACCTCTGCTTTGGAGGCCGAACCGGCCAGGGGCAGTGTCCGGATTTTGGAAGGGCCCGGAAGCTGTGCCGGCTGCGGGGTGGCGCTCTGGGGAGGAGCCGGTGCCACGGGAGACTGGGCAAAGAGGTTGGGCATGGAGAGCGCCAGAGGGTTCGGAGGAGGCCTCTGGGGTTGGTAGAAGGTCGAGGTGGAAGTGATGAAGCTGGAGCTGTAGGCGTGGCCCAGCGAAGGCGCAAAGGGGCTGCCGGCCGGCCTGGAGAGGGACAAGGGCACCGCCTGCATGAACGGGTTGAGAGAAGGCTGGCCGAAGGGAGGCGTGGCAAGGGGGCAGCCCAAATGCTGGCCAAACAGCGCGGGCGTCGGGGGCATGAGGTCCCCTGCGGTGGGGGGGAAGCCCAGCGCCGGGCTGGGGGGCAACGGCCCCAGAAGGTTTCTGGTCTCCCCTCCTTTCAAGGGGTCGAGGAGGGTCAGGAGGAAGTCGTCGTCGCTATCGGCACCCTCCACGGTCACCCTGACTGGCTGGAGCATTTCAGTCGCGCTTCCTGCACTGCCGAAAAGCTGCGGATGGGGAGCAGCGAACCCAGCAAATTTGGCATCGAGAGGGACGTTTCTGGCTGCAAACACCTCTTGTGCGTGTTCCGAGGCTAGGTCGTGGCGACCCGAGAGAGAGGCCGCCGTATCCGGAACTGCCAGCTGCTTGGGGGGCCTGGGCACAGGCGGCGGGGGGACGATGCCCACCTCCGGCGTCTTCCTGCCCTGCGGCCGCGGGATGGTGATGCTCCCTTGCGAGGAAGGGGAAGGGGAGCCGCCGGCGTCCTTCTCGGCAAAGTCCAGGATGCCGTCCCTGCTGCGCGGCCTCTGTGGGACCGGGGGCGCCTTCCCCAGGGGCGCCAGGGACCTCTCGGGGGAGCTTTGGGCATACCGGGTGGGAATGGCCATGTCGTCGTGGCCCAAGCCCCACAGCTGCTTGTAGGGGTGGGGGGGCTTCATCCCCGGGGCAACCCAGAGCTTCTCGGAGACGCTGGGATCCATTCTCTGCCAGGAAGCACACACAGCGTCAGTGCACCCCCATGTGCCCCACACAGTGCTCTTCTCCAGTCCTAACTCCGCATATTCTCACTGGAAAACGTCCTCCCCATCCCGCTGAACATTTGTCTCTAATTCTGCACTTCTTTCCCTCCATTCTTTACCCCCCTCAATGATGGGCCGGGCTTTAGCACAGGTGGTTAATCACCAACAGCAATAAGATCACACCAATTGAAAGTTTGGCTGTTCCAAGCCCTGGTCAGGGTGAGCACCCGACCTTCAGCCCAGCTCACTGTCCACCTAAGCCAGGTATGGGCAAACCCAGGACTGGGGGCATGATGTTGCCCCTTGGACTCTTTTCGCAGGCCCTCCTCCCCCTCAGCATCCTATCCCTCCTTCCTTCTCCCTTTCTTCCCTTCCACTCTTTTGTCCTTCTTTCCTTCTTCTATTTCCTTCCTCCTTCTCTCCCTTCCTTCCCTCTCTCTTTTTACCCCCTTCCATCCTTTCTTCCTTCCTTCTCTATTTCCTTCCTCTTTCCCTTTTTTCCTGCTTTTCTTCCCTTCCACTCTTTCAGCCTTCCTGCTTCCTCCCTCCCTCTTTCTTTATTCTTCCTTACTTCCTTCTGTTTTGTCTTTTGTTCCTTCTCTCTACCCTTTATCCTTGCTTCATCTTTCCCTTCCTTCCATCCTTCCTTCTCTTTTTCCTTTTATCCTTCGCTTCCTTTCATTTATCCTTCCCTTCTACCCTTCCTTCCTTCCCTTTTGTCTTTTCTTCCTTCCCTCTTTCCTTCCTCCTTCCGTCTCTCCTTCTTTCTTCTGTCCTTCCCTTACTCCCTTTCGCCCTTCCTTCCCTTCCTTCCTTCTCTCTTTCCTTCCTTCCTTCCTTCCTTCTCTCTCCTTCCTTCCCCCTTCCCTTTCTTCCTTCCCTCCTTCTCTCTTTCCTTCCTTCCTCCCTCCCTCCCTCCCTTCTCTCCTTCCTTCCTTCCTTCCTTCTCTCCTCCCTCCCTCCCTCCCTCTCATCTCACCTTCCTTCCTTCCTTCCTTCCTTCTCTCCTCCCTCCCTCCCTTCTCTCTTTCCTTCCTTCCTTCCCTCTTTCCTTCCTTTCCTTCTCTCTCTCCTTCCTTCCCCCTTCCCTTTCTTCCTTCCCTCCTTCTCTCTTTCCTTCCTCCCTCCCTCCCTTCCTTCTCTCCTTCCTTCCTTCCTTCCTTCTCTCCTCCCTCCCTCTCATCTCACCTACCTTCCTTCCTTCCTTCCTTCCTTCTCTCCTCCCTCCCTCACTTCTCTCTTTCCTTCCTTCCTTCCATCCATCACCGGGCAGCTTGTCCTAGCAGGGAGTGCTAGCATGCAGCCCCCAAAGTTTGCCCATGCGTGACCTAAGCAGTTCAAAAACAGCTCTGAGCTGTGAGTAGAGAAATTAGGCACCGCTTAAGCAGGCAGCTATTTTACGGCACCACAAAAGGAATGCCAGAAAAATTTGATCAAAGGAAGGAGGAAGTCTGTGAGGATGGAGTAACAGCACCCTCCTGTGGCCGGAATCGAGCACAACCTCCAGGACGCCGAAGTTTGGGGGAAAATGCCTCTATCTGTGGTCTGTCCTGTCTAAGGGCATTGAATGTTTGCCAAGTATATATTCTGTGACCCTGGAATATAAATGCTGCAAATAAATAAATAAATAAATGTTTCTTTCTCCCATTCTGGTCGTACCTGGTAGTCGAAGGTAGAGAGACGATCCTCTTCCTCTTTGGGAATCCTCAAATCTTCCAAGCTTTTAGCCTGGCTGGGGATCTGGGGCTGCACTTCAACATCCAGGCCTGAAAAAAGGCTCTCCAAGAGGCTGATTTCGGCAGGGCTGTCTGGCGTGGGAGGGTGGGCGCGGGGTCTCGCGGGGATGGCACCTTCCTCTCCCTCGGCGCTGTCCGACTCCTTCAACGTACGGTACGGCTGCGGCCTGGCAGAGAGAAAGGGCTCATTAAGGCGGAGTCGAATCCAACACCACACTTTGCAGGAATTAAAGTCCTGGGACCAATCTGAACGAGACAAGCTTATATTTTCCAAAGAAGGGAAGGCACAAGCACTATGGCACCCCAGCCCAAACTGCTATACCTCAGCTCTTACATTATGGCACAAAATATACTCTTAGGACAGGAAAAGTAGTGGGAAACGTGCTGGGGAGAGTGAGCCATGCGTAGCAGGGAAAAGGGAGACACAGGTGTGCGAGCTGAGATCTGCGCGGGTCCCAAAACAGGAGACTCGAGGAACATTGGAACTTTGAAGACACACTCAACACAATGGACACAACCCCGGAGATGCTGCCAACATGCAAAATCAACCTGGACTGGGATTCAGACACAGAGGAAACACAGCTCCCTAGAGGTGAATAGGCCAGGACCCCAAACAAAGACTGTAGCTCAGGCATGGGCCAATTTTGGCCCCGCAGGTGTTTGGGGTGTCAACTCTTATAATTCCTAACAGCCTCAGACTCTTTCCTTTCCCCCCTCAGCTACTTAAGTTGTCCTCTTGGAACTGCACTTATCAAGGGATCATCTCCATACCCATGTTGTGGGAGTTGAGGTCCTAAATACCTGGAGGGAAGGCCCAAGTTGGCCCATGCCTTTGTCCTCTTGGAACTGGACACTTCAGGCTATCAAGGGGTCATCTGCATACCCACGTTGTGGGAGTTGAGGTCCTAAATACCAGGAGGGAGGGCGCAAGTTGGCCCATGCCTTGTCCTCTAGGAACTGGACACTCCAGTCAATCAAGGGATCATCTCCATACCCAAGTTGTGGGAGTTGAGGTCCTAAACACATGGAGGGAGAGCCCAGGTTGGCCCATGCCTTTGTCCTCGAGGAACTGGACACTCCAGTCAATCAAGGGATCATCTGCTTACCCAGGTTGTAGGAGTTGGAGTCCAAAACACCTGGAGGGAGGGCCCAAGGTGGCCCATGCCTTTGTCCTCTTGGAACTGGACACTTATCAAGAGATCATTTGCATGCCCAAGTTGTGGGAGTTCAGGTCCAAAACACCTGGAGGAAAGGCCAGAGTTGGCCCATGCCTTTGTCCTCTTGGAACTGAACCCTTCAGTCCATCAAGGGACCATCTGCATACCCACATTGTGGGAACTGAAGTCCAAAACATCTGGAGGGAGGGCCAAAGTTGGCCCATGCCTTTGTCTTCTTGGAACTGGACACTTATGAAGGGATCATCTGCATATCCAAGTTGTGTGAGTTGAGGTCCTAAACACCTGGAGGGAAGGCCAAAGCTGGCCCATGCCTTTGTCCTCTTGGAACTGGACCCTTCAGTCCATCAAGGGACCATCTGCATACCCATTTTGTGGGAGATGAAAGCCAAAACAGTTGGAGGGATGGCCTTTGTCATCTTGGAACTGCATTTATCAAAGGATCATCTGCATACCCACATTGTGGGAGTTGGAGTCCAAAACACCTGCAGGGCCGAAGTTTGCCCATGCCTGCAGTGTAGCTAATTTCAAAGCACAACACACAAAGGAGTGTTTGAGATCGTATTGTTTTGGGTGGAGAACGGTCCTTTACGTCCACACCAGGGACAGCTGCATTCCCTTTGCTCTGGCAGGCTCTGCGCAAGCCAGACCTGGTGCTTTCGTAAGCATCAATGATTACGCCGGTGTCACCTTATCAAGGAACACCAGACTCCATGATGGAGGAGATGGAAATCTCTGGGAAGGCTCATTGAAGAACGAGCACCAAACAGGCAAAAGAGGCCTTGCACGCCCTGTGATTTGCATGCCGGCTCTGCGTGCGAGGGAAGGGCGGTGCGAGGCGCATCCAATTAACACCACAAACTGACATGCATTTCCACGGTGATTGTCATTTGACTGGCAGCCAGTCTCACGGTGCCCTTTCAAGAAGGCTTTCGATGGAGGAAAACGTTGGAGAGGCACCAGGAAGGAGAAGCAATACGAGGGAGCCTTCGTTTCGCTCTCTCTCTGCCAACTCATTAGCAAAGGGAGGGTGCCTGGCTCCGTCCCAAGGCATGTTGGTAGGGGACCCATGGCTGTGGCCCCCAGCCATCTCTCCCATGTCTTACCAGGAAGGGACCAGAGGCAACCTGAGCACAGTATCTTTTGCAATTGGCCGGCCATCGTCCATCCCCTCCCAATCATTTTCTCCCCTCATTCATCATAATAGTGGGGTTCATTCTCTTCTGGAGAGCCCACTCCCTCACTTCCCAAACTCAACCTCTAGTAACGGCACTCAACATCCTGTTCATCCCAGTAAATAAGACTGCAGATGCTGCCCAGCCTTCCTTCTTGGACACTTCTCGTGCCCTCGGCAATCACTTTTGGCCTTTTTGCCGTGCCTTTGCCGAACGCTCCTTGTGAAACTGGCTGTCCAGAATGGGGCAAGGGGATCAAGAGAGCAAGATGCAGGGAGAAGCACACACGAGCACAGAAAAACAGACAGAACGGGAGGAAAGCAAAGCCTGAGAAGCCATGGCAGAGCTTCCATCCACCCATGTTGTGGGACGAGGAGCTTTGCATGGGTGCACATGGGACATACACATGCGTACACACGATAGAATCACTCAAGCAAGGGAAAGGCGAAGACATGGAAGGGAAGAGGCTGCAAAGTGCGGCAGAGAGTCAAGTGAGAGATTGAGCTTTGCATGGGTGCACATGGGATGTACACATGCATACACACGACAGGATCACTCGTGCAAGGGAAAGGCGAAGACATGGAAGGGAAGAGGCTGCAAAGTGCGGCAGAGAGTCAAGTGAGAGACCGAGCTCTGCATGGGTGCACATGGGACGTACACATGCGTACACACGACAGGATCACTCAAGCAAGGAAAAGACATGCTCCGAGCACGGAAGGGAAGAGGCTGCAAAGTGCGGCAGAGAGTCAAGTGAGAGACCGAGCTCTGCATGGGATGTACACATGCGTACACACGACAGGATCACTCAAGCAAGGGAAAGACATGCTCTGAGCACGGAAGGGAAGAGGCTGCGAAGTGCGGCAGAGAGTCAAGTGAGAGACCGAGCTCTGCATGGGTGCACATGGGATGTACACATGCGTACACACGACAGGATCACTCAAGCAAGGGAAAGACATGCTCTGAGCACGGAAGGGAAGAGGCTGCGAAGTGCGGCAGAGAGTCAAGTGAGAGACCGAGCTTTGCCTGGGTGCACATGGGACGTACACATGTGTACACATGACAGAATCACTCAAGCAAGGGAAAGACTAAGACATGGAAGGGAAGAGGCTGCAAAGTGCGTCAGAGAGTCAAGCGAGAGACCATTCAAAGGGAGCGGAGAAGAGGAAGCTGTCAGAGAAGGCAGAGCCGGGATCGTCTTCCTGGGGAAACTCGTCGCCGGAAGAGTCCTCCGAGAGAAAGACCGTATAGTGGCGGGTGGGCTTGACCAGGCTGGAGGAGACAGACAGGAGGGGAGAAAGAGATACAAGCAGGTTACTCAGCCACACCTACGGAGGGAAAGGAAAGCGTTAGCAAGGACATCCCTCCCCACATTCCCACCTCCGGAGAGGATTGGAAGGAGAGGAAAGTCAGAGTGAGAGAGACGGTCTTTTCCAGAAGGTCAAAGACTGAGGTGGAGAGGCTCTGAGGGACCCTCCTCTGCTCCGCTGCAACGCTAGACCCCTTCCACTCTGCATTGATTCCTGAGATAGATCACAATTGACTGAAAGAGAGCAAGAGGGTGGCAATTCCTTAACAGCCAAGAGATAACCCTCCCAAAGCAGGAGGAGGGCAGGATTCCAGGGCCAGAGCCTCTGCCATGTCCACACTCTACCAGACCAGGAGCCTTCACATTCTCCAGATTCCACAAAGTAAATGCGCATACCACCTTTCAGAACATGGATTCCTTGAAATGGAGTGGATCCATAAAGGAGAGATAAGCCAAACACAAACCATGCCCCGCTTTCAGATGCAGACTTCCTTCCCTGGATGAGGAAGGGTCAAAAAGTTTTGCCTTCTGCGTCATCAAAACATGTTGAATGAACCTACAACAGCCAAAGTTACTCCAGATCCTAGCCTGACCTCTCATAGAATCCTAGAGTTGGAAGAGACCTCGTGGGCCATCATCCAGTCCAACCCCATTCTGCCAAGAAGCAGGAATATTGCATTCAAATCACCCCTGATAGATGGCCATCCAGCCTCTGCTTAAAAACCTCCAAAGAAGGAGCCTCCACCACACACTGGGGCAGAGAGTTCCACTGCTGAACGGCTCTCACAGTCATAGAATCCTAGAATCCTAGAGTTGGAGGAGACCTCATGGGCCATCCAGTCCAGCCCCATTCTGCCAAAATTGCATTCAAAGCACGCACAACAGATGGCCATCCAGCCTGTTTAAAAGCCTCCAAAGAAGGAGCTTCCACCACACTCCGGGGCAGAGAGTTCCACTGCTGAACGGCTCTCACAGTCAGGAAGTTCTTCCTCATGTTCAGATGGAATCTCCTCTCTCGTAGTTTGAAGCCATGGCTCCATTGCGTCCTAGTCTCCAGGGAAGCAGAAAACAAGCTTGCTCCCTCCTCCTCCTCCCTGTGGCTTCCTCTCACATATTTGTACATGGCTATCATGTCTCCTCTCAGCCTTCTCTTCTTTAGGCTAAACATGCCCAGCTCCTTAAGCCGCTCCTCATAGGGCTTGTTCTACAGACCCTTTAGGATTTTAGTCGCCCTCCTCTGGAGACATTCCAGCTTGTCAATATCTCTCTTGAATTATGGTGCCCAGAATTGGACACAATATTCCAGGTAAAGTGGTCTAACCAAAGCAGAATAGAGCATGGGGAGCATGACTTCCCTGGACCTAGACACTAGGCTCCTCTTGATGCAGGCCACAATCCCATGGGCCTTTTTTGCCGCCACATCACATTCCTGGCTCATGTTCCCCTTCTTCCTCCCCACGAGGACTCCAAGATCTTTTTCACACGTCCTGCTCTCCAGCCAGACCTCCTCGTCCCCCATTCTGTCTCTTTGCATTTCATTTTTCCTTGACACAACACTACCGTTCAACAGAGTCACCATCAATGTTTACACATCTGTGTCATCATTGAACCCAGGCATCCAAACCATTTTGGAAAAAATCATGGTTTTGCTTCGTCACTCATGGTTTCAAAGCTGTTTCAACATCATTCGAGTCATTGAACCTTTGACCTGTTTGGACCTCTGAAAAACAACTGATGTGGCTTCAGTCTGAATGGCTTGAACAACATTCAAACACCTTTGAAATCCTGGGTCACGAAGCAAAACCCCAAATGTATTGTCGGAGGCTTTCATGGCTGGAATCACTGGGTTGTTGTAGGTTTTTTTGGGCTATATGGCCATGTTCTGGAGGCATTCTCTCCTGACGTTTCGCCTGCATCTATGGCAAGCATCCTCAGAGGGAGTGAGGTCTGTTGGAACTAGGAAAAAGGGTTTATATATCTGTGGAATAACTAGAGCTGATGTGGTCTATCCAATACAGTTTTCTGAATCAGCACCCCAAACTGAATCTAAAGTAGATGGAAACTGATTCATTATCCTTTTGATACTAATGTTGGAGAGTGAGTGGTCCCTGGTCACAGTAGTCCCTGTTCAAGTGGTCCCTGGTCAAAAAAACGTTGGAAACCACTGGTTTGGAAGATGCTACTTCTACTTTTGAGGGATCAGATGGGTTTCCAGGTCCCTAAGGAAGGTTTTTGGGACCTACATATTCTTAGAGCAGTGGTTCTTAAACAGTGCGCCATGGACCACCAGCGGGCCGCAAGGATAGAAATCTGGTCCGCGACCCTCCTTCCTCTTTATTTATTTATTTAAGTTATTTCTGCTCCTTTTGCACCACCTGCCACTCCTTCCCTGTCGCTGACTATGACATATGTTCTGTATCAGAAACTGGAGCTGATGTGGTCTATCCAATGCAATTTTCTGAACCAGCACCCCAAACTGAATCTAAAGTTGACCAAGAACTGATTCATAATCGTCGAAGGCTTTCATGGCCAGAATCACTGAGTTGTTGTAGGGTTTTTTGGGCTATATGGCCATATTCTAGAGGCATTCTCTCCTGACGTTTGGCCTGCATCTATGGCAAGCATCCTCAGAGGTAGTGAGGTCTGTTGGAACTAGGAAAAAGGGTTTATATATCTGTGGAATGACCAGGGTGGGACAAAGGACTCTTGTCTGCTGGAGCTGGGTGTGAATGTTTCAACTGACCACCTTGATTAGCATTTGATGGCCTGGCAGTGCCTGGGACAATCTTTTGTTGAGAGGTGATTAGATGTCCTTGTTTGTTTCCTCTCTGTTGTTGTTGTGCTGTTCTAATTTTAGAGTTTTTTAAATACTGGTAGCCAGATTTTGTTCATTTTGATGGTTTCCTCCTTTCTGTTGACATCGTCCACCTGCTTCTTGTGGATTTCAACGGCTTCTCTGTGTCGTCTGACGTGGTGGTTGTGAGAGTGGTCCAGCATTTCTGTGTTCTCAGATAATATGCTGTGTCCAGGTGGGTTCACCAGGTGCTCTGCTATGGCTGACTTCTGTTGGAACTAGGAAAAATCTGTGGAATGACCAGGATGGGACAAAGAACTCTTGTCTGCTGGAGCTAGGTCATTCCACATATATATAAACCCCTTTTCCTACTTCCAACAGACCTCACTACCTCTGAGGATGCTTGCCACAGATGCAGGCAAAATGTCAGGAGAGGATGCCTCTAGAACATGGCCATATAGCCCGAAAAAAACTACAACAACCCAGTGATTCGTAATCCTTTCGTACTCATGTTGGAGAGTGGTCCCTGGTCCAAAAAAGGTTGGGAACCGCTGTATTAGAGGCTTGAGCAGATCACCCTAAAGCCATCCTTCTTGGATTTCCTATCAATCCTAATCAATGCAAGCGGCATCCTCTGCCACTATGCTTTGGCAAAGTGGGACGTCACTTAAGAACCGGCTCAAATTTCGGCACCAAATGCATTTTTGGTTAAAGAGCCATGTCTTGAAGATGCCCAAGCCTCAATATTGGATGAGTTGGAGGCAGGCGCCTCCCGCGCAAGGCTCTTCCTTCCCTCATTAACCCAGTTCGGCTATGCGCTGCTCTCCTCTCCCGCCGGCTGCCACCCGCCACTCGCTGGCGTTCGGCGCACAAAGAGCTGTCTCGGGAAAGGCGGGTCGCAGCACGGCGGCAGTGGCGGCTTTGCGGGAGGAAGCGACCTGTCCGTCACAGCGCCAGTCCTCGGCGCCTCGGCACAGGCTCCTGCCTCCCTAATCTCTTTGCCGAGTTCCCATGCAGATGGCTTGCTGATCTCCTTCTAATGTTTAGTTTAACATGTCTCCGGTTAGCGCCGGCATGTGACAGCGCTGACAGTCGTGGCTGTTCCTTTTTAAATATCATGTCAGAAACACGGCGCAATAAAGCCAAGGATGCGCTCCACGGCTCTGCCTACCATTAGGCGAGCCGGCGCTTCGGTTTTAATGAGGACGATCTGCATTTGGGGGGCCGCCCCCCCTCCCCGTGTGTCAGGATGCCTGGACAAATCAGCAGCACATCACGCCGGCCAAAAACCAAGTGCTGACAAATGGAGATATTTCAAATTTAATTGACACCTAAATGTACTTAAGGCTGATAAAGGGAAAGGAAACAACAATAATCATAATAAGGAAAAATAGCAAGGAAGGTGGCTGAGCGGTGAGGACGGGCATGAAGTGACAGGGATTCTGTCACCGGGAAGAGTTTGCCGATGGGAAAGGGGGATAGGTTTAGTTTCGGAGTGTTGGACATAAAGTGGAGCCAAACAATCCCTTACAGCCTCACCATCGCTGGCTCTGGCCCTAAAGCTGGATCATAAGGCGGATCTGGCCGGAGTGGTCCATGCCTTGGTCACCTCCAGATTGGACTACTGCAATGCGCTCTACGTGGGGCTGCCCTTGAAGACGGCTCGGAAGCTCCAACTGGTCCAACGATCAGCAGCCAGGATGCTAACTGGGGCCCCTTACAGAGAGAGGTCAACCCTCCTGTTCAAGGAGCTCCACTGGCTGCCATTTATTTTCCGAGCCCAATTCAAGGTGCAGGTGCTTACCTACAAAGCCCTGAACGGTTTGGGACCAGCCTACCTGCGTGGCCGCATCTCCGTCTACGAACCCACACATTCACTTCGGTCATCTGATCCCACCGGCGTCGCAAGCGCGCTTGGTGGGGACGCGGGACAGGGCCTTTTCCGTGGTGGCCCCCCGACTCTGGAACACCCTCCCCAAAGACCTTAGACAGGCCCCTACATTGGCTGCCTTCAGAAAGAACTTGAAGACCTGGCTTTTCCGATGCGCCTTCCCAGATTAGGAAATCCCCACTACCAAGTCCCATAAGCACTTTACCAGAACCAATGACTGCTGCACATCGCACATCGCACTTGCCCCAGAAGCCTTATATACACCTCCTGTCACATCAGCACTTTTAATCTTGTACCCATTGCTCTGGCCCGGCCCAGTTTTATTGTGTTTAGTGTATTGTGCCTGTTGTTTACTTTGCTTTATTCTGTTTTTAATTGTTTGATTTGCTTAGATTGTATTGTTGTGTTGTGTGTTGAGGCCTCGGCCTGTGTAAGCCGCATCGAATCCTTCGGGAGATGCAGGCGGGGTACAAATAAAGTTTAATAATAATAATAATTCTGGCAATGCGCACAAGATGGATGTAAACATCCCAACCAAGATTAGGAATGGCGAGGCTACACAGGAATGCCTGGCTCCACTTTTTGTCCAACTCTGCAAAACAAACCTATAATAATAATAATAATAATAATAACAACAACAATAATAATAATCCTTTATTGATACCCCGCTAACATCTCCCGAAGGACTCGGTGCGGCTTACAAGAGGCCGAGGCCCAACACATCAATAAAACAACAGCATAACAAATGCAACAATAAATAAACCCATAAACTCATAAAACAAAACAATAAACATTAAAATAATAGTAATAAACATTAGACAATAACACCACGACACATTTAAAACTAATGCAATGATTAAAAAATATTAAAATGCTGGGCATGACAGGTGAAATGGATAGGTTTTTGGAGATAGGTGCGGTGTGCAGACAATCTTAAATCTCTAGTAAAGTGCATTTGGGACATGATGCTTGGAGTCTCCTATTCTGGGAAGGCACACTGGAACAGCCACGTCTTCAAGCTCTTCCTAAAGACTACCAACGTTGGGGCTTGTCTGGTGTCCTTGGGGAGAGAGTTCCAGAGTCAGGGGGCCACCACCGAGAAGGCCCCGTCCCTCGTCCCCACCAATCGGGCTTGCGACCAGGTGGGATCACGAGCAGGGCCTCTCCAGATGATCGGAGAGATCGTGTGGGTTCGTATACGGAGATGCGGTCACGCAGGTAGGCGGGTCCCAACCTGTTTAGGGCTTTGTAGGTAAGCACCTCCACCTTGAATTGGGACCGGAAAATGAATGGCAGCCAATGGAGCTTCTTAAGCAGGAGGGTTGACCTCTCCCTGTAAGGAGCACCAGTTAACAACCTGGCCACCGCCCGTTGGACCAGTTGGAATTTCCGGGCCGTTTTCAAGGGCAGCACCACGTAGAGCGCATTACAGTAGTCCAATCTGGAGGTGACCAAGGCATGGACCACCCTGGCCAGATCCGCCTTCACGGCGGACCTAGCCCCCTTTCCCATTGGCAAACTCTTCCCGGTGACAGAATCCCTGTCACTTAATGGCTGATGGCTTCAAACAAGCCAGCCAAGCTGCGCACTGGAGGTCCTTTGCAGTCTCCCCATCGCTGCCTCTGGACCTAAAGCGGGATGGTTCCGGCAACGCACACAAGATAAATGGAAACATCCCAACCAAGTGCAGGGATGGCAAAGCACAAAAGAGGCCTTGTGTCAACTTGTGGATTTTATAGGGTCTTCTATGTCAAGAGATGGTATTACCAGTCCCTTCCTCTGAAATAGAGCCTACAAGCAGCTTGATATTCCTTGTCAGTCTCCTGTTCAAGGACTAACCAGGACTAACACTGCCTAGCTTCCAAGACTCCACAAAAGCTGCATCGAGTCCTTCAGGAGATTTTGCGGGGTATAAATAAAGTTAATAATAATAATAATAATAATAATAATAATAATAATAAAAGTTATATTATGCTATTGCAGGCACGGGCAAACTTGGGCCCTCCAGGTGTTTTGGACTTCAACTCCCACAATGTGGGTATGTAGATGATCCCATACCTTTGTCCTCTTAGAACTAGATACTCCAGTCAATCAAAGGATCATCTGCATACCCACATTGTGAGAATAGGAGTCCAAAACACCTGGAGGGAGGGCTGAAGGTGGCCCATGTTTTTGTCCTCTTGGAACTAGACACTCCAGTTAATCTAGGGGTCATCTGCATACCCACGTTGTGGGAGTTGGAGTCCAGAACACCTGGAGGGAAGGCCCAAGTTGACCCATGCCTTTGTCCTCTTGGAAATGGACACTTCCATCAATAAAGGGAGAGTCTGCATACCCACATTGTGGGAGTTGAAGTCCAAAATACCTGGAGAGAGGGCCCAAGTTGGTCCTCTTGGAACTGGACACCGGTCAGTGAAGGGATCATCTGCATACCCACATTGTGGGACCTGGAGTCCAAAACACCTGGAGGGAGGGCCCAAGTTGGCCCATGCCTTGGTCCTCTTGGAACTGGACACTTCCGTCATTCAAGGGATCATCTACATACCCACGTTGTGGGAGCTGAAGTCCAAAATACTTGGAGGGAGGGCCCAAGTTGACCCATGCCTTTGTCCTCTTGGAGCCGGACACTTCAGTCCATCAAGGGGTCACCTGCATAGCCACGTTATGGGAGTTGGAGTACAGAACACCTGGAGAGAGGGTCCAAGTTGGCCATTGCCTTTGTCCTCATGGAACTGGACACTTCAGGCAATCAAGAGATCATCTGCATACCCATGTTGTGGGAGTTGGGAGTCCAAAACACCTGGAGGGAGGGTCCAAGTTGGTCCATGCCTTTGTCCTCTTGGAACTGGACACCTCAGTCAATCAAGCGATCATCTGCATACCCATGTTGTGGGAGCTGAAGTCCAAAACACCTGGAGAGAGGGCTCAAGTTGGTCCTCTTGGGACTGGGCACTTCAGACAATCAAGGGATCGTCTGCATACCCACGTTGTGGGACCTGGAGTCCAAAACACCTGGAGGGAGGGCCCAAGGTGGCCCATGCGTTTGTCCTCTTGGAACTGGACACTTCAGTCCATCAAGGGGTCATCTGCACACCCATGTTGTGGGAGCTGGAGTCCCACCTGGAGGGAGGGGCCAATTTTGCTTATGATTGGTATATAGGGTAGTAGGTGCAATGAGGCCACAGGAAGGAGGTTCTGTTCTTTGGAAAAACTGGGTGTCTCTGGGGAAGAAATGTCTTTATTTCTGCAAATAGCAAAATGAAAGTTGTATACTGTCATAGACAACCGTGCTGGGCGGTTGTCAAATACATCAGTTGGTTTAATGTGAAAGTAAAACGCTGAACAGTAACACTCACTTTCATTTTGCTATTTGGTATAGATATCTGTGTTCTTTGGAAGTCTTTCTTCAAAACCCAATGGCTTTCCAAAATGGGATTGGCCTACAGCGGTCCTCACCATTGGCTCAACATTTGGAGGGCCACACTTTCTTTCCCTTAGAAGCAATAGGCCTGCCTTGCAACGTGGTTGCTGCTGTTTGCTCGTGCAGCTATCTTTTCCATATGACCCAGTTCTTGGGACGAATGCAACTGGATTTGTGCAGAGCTTCCCAACATGGACCGTGCCTTTACTCACACACATGGAAGCCAGGCTTCCATCGGGCCACGCAGGTCGTTCACTCTTTGCTTGGAAGAGGTAAACCATGTCTGTTTGCAAACAGTGGCCTTTCAAGGGGAGCAACTGATTGACCACTGGACTGACCGGACCCCTGGGCCACCTGCTATTCCAGGCATGGGCCAACTTTGGCCTTCTCTCCAGGTGTTTTGGACTTCAACTCCCTGTTAGGAATTGTGGAAGTCCAAAACACTTGGATGGCCGAAGTTCACCCATGTCTGTAATACACACACCAATTCACATAGAATGCAGTGGTTGCTCTGACGCAGGGTGTTTTTGCCATCGAAGGAGTCTGGAAAACCCACCTCCATTTTTCTTTTTCATTTCCTGAAATGTGCAAGAAGAGCCAGACCTGCACTATATATATGTATGTGTGTGTGTGTGTGTGTATATTTTTAAGGGGTGGTTTTGCCAGTCCTTCCCTTTGCAATAGAGCCCACAGCGCCTGGAAAAGTACCCGGTTCCTTTCCCTGCCCTGCGGACAGCAGAATAAGAGGACGGTTGCCGGCCGGCTTCCAGCAGAGGGTGCTCCTGTTCCATCGATGGAAGGCTCCGAATCCCGACAGCTTCTTTCCACCCAACAAGCCAAAGCCTCCCTTCACCTCCCTGACCCACAGATCCTCAGCCAAGTTCAACACCCCTTGAGCTTTGTTGGAGACTTGTCTTGGGTTTCTCCAATGCCCTGAGCACTAAGACGACGGAGGCCAAAGAGATGAACACCAGGGCTACCCACTTTGCCCCCTCTATGGTGCCACTCTTTTATTCCCACCCCAAAGGGCCTGAACATCAACCAAAAAGTGGGTGCTAGAAACAATATCACACGAAAGCTGACTGGCACAACCTAGGGATCACAACCAGATACAGTGAAGACATCTGCCCTTGTGCTATGCTACTCTGCTGCTGAGTATGCATGCCCAGAGTGGAACACATCTCACCACGCTCAAACAGTGGATGTGGCTCTGAATGAGACATGCCGCATTATCACGGGTGTCTGTGCCCTACACCACTGGAGAAATTACACTGCTTAGCCGGTATCGACCACCTGACATCCACCGGGAAGGAGCAGCCAATAGTGAAAGGACCAAGGCAGAGACATCTCCAGCTCATGCCCTGTTTGCGTATCAGCCAGCATGTCAACAACTTAAATCTAGAAATAGTTTTCTAAGATCTACAGAGACACTCGCTGGAACATCTCAGCAAGTGAGAGTCCAAAAGTGGCAGGCTCAAACCTAGAACCTCGACCAATGGCTGATACCAGATGAGAGACTCCCCCCTGGGCACACAGAAGACGGGGCGACTTGGAAGGTGCTGAACAGACTGCGCTCTGGCACCACGAGATGCAGAGCCAACCTCAAGAAATGGGGCCACAAAGTGGAATAATCCTCGACATGCGAGTGCGGAGAAGAGCAAACCACTGACCACCTGCTGCAATGCACCCTGAGCCCTGCCACATGCACGATGGAGGACCTTCTTGCGGCAACTCCAGAGGCACTCCAAGGGGCCAGATACTTAGAAATGTAATACAATGTTCTGGTTGCGGATGACACGATAAATAATAAAACCCCAAAGGGAAACCCAGAGAAAGGTACTCACTGTTCTGGGCTGGAGACCGACGTCCTTCGCCCATCCAGAGGAACGTTGCTCTTGGGCCTCCTGGAGACGTGGGGCCTGGGAGGCCGGACCTGCGGGAGAGGAAGCGGAGATGTTCCAGTCATTCCAACCCTGAGTCCCACGGGCCTCACAACGCTAGCTTGGGCGCAGACCCCATTCCGTTGTGCCCCACACAGGCGCACACGTCTCCATGAGCAAGAGGCTGGCCCTCAAGGCTCAGTGGAGCACGAAGGGTGGCAGGGTGGCGGGCGACACTCGGAGAGAACAATCACGCTTTTCTTTTCTTTTCCCAAGCACAACCACACCAGGCAGCGCATCTGGCTTTGGACTCATTCCCACAGAGGAAACGGGTCAAGGAAGGGGCGCATGTGCAGGAGGCAAAGGGGGACGGAGCAGCAGGTGGCCTTGTTGGGTCGAGAGATTTGGGGCACTGGCTCCCCCGGCAAAGCCTGCCGCTCAAGAGGAGGCTTTTCTCAGATGCCGAAAATGCCAGAAACAATTTCCAGGAGTCACTTGAGAAAGAAGAAAGTGCTCGCCCGATGGCAAAACAAACCCAAGGCTATGGGAAGAGGGAGGCCAACATTCTCCACCATCAAGGGTGGATCCGGGTCTGATGGGAAGTATTGATGCATTGGGAACAGAGCACCAAACAATCCACACCACAATGCACCATTTGGACGGCTCGTCTTGTTAGGATGGGGCTAAGTTTTGAATACAAACACTTTGTATTTGGTAGTCTCAGTTTTACTGTGAATTTAGTACGACAAGAGCAGCTTCAAAGTGGGGTCGCTTTGAGAAATGGCTGTGTGAGAGAATTGGCTGTCTGCAAGGACGTTGCTCGCTTCTGGTGTGAGAGCAATGGCTGTCTACAAGAACGTTGCCCACTTCTAGTGTGGGATAATTGGATGTCTGCAAGGATGTTCCCCACTCCTGGTGTGAGAGTAATGGCTGTCTGCAAGGACGTTGCCCCCTTCTGGTGTGAGAGCAATGGCTGTCTGCAAGCACGTTGCCCACTTCTGGTGTGAGAGAAATGGCTGTCTGCAAGGATGTTGCCCACTTCTGGTGTGAGAGAACTGGCTGTCTGCAAGGATGTTGCCACTTCTGGTGTGAGTGAAATGGCTGTCTGCAGGGATGTTGCCACTTCTGGTATGAGAGAAATGGCTATCTGCAAGGACGTTGCCCACTTCTGGTGTGGGATAATTGAATGTCTGCAAGGACGTTGCCCACTTCTGGTGTGGGATAATTGGATGTCTGCAAGGACATTGCCCACTTCTGGAATGAGAGAAATGGCTGTCTACAAGGACGTTGCCCACTTCTGGTGTGGGATAATTGGATGTCTGCAAGGACATTGCCCACTTCTGGTGTGAAAAAACTGGCTGTCTACAAGGACGTTGCCCACTTCTGGTGTGGGATAATTGGATGTCTGCAAGGATGTTGCCCGCTCCTGGTGTGAGAGCAATGGCTGTCTGCAAGGACGTTGCCCACTTCTAGTGTGAGAGCAATGGCTGTCTGTAGGGATGTTGCCACTTCTGGTGTGAGAGAACTTGTTGTTTGCAAGGACGTTGCCCACTTCTGGTGTGAGAGAATTGGCTGTCTGCAAGGACACCCAGATGTGTTACCATCCTGTGGGAGGCTTCTCTCTTGTCTCCACATAGGAAGATGGAGCTGACAGACCAGAGCTCACCCACTCCTAAGATTCGAACCACTGAACTTTCAGTCAGCAGTCCTGCTGGCACAAGGGTTTAACCCATGGAGCCACCGGGGACTGCGGTTTCTCAGGTTGCTCCTGCAACAAAACAAAAAAAGTGACGTGCCTCACGGAACATGACATATTTGGAACTTATTTCCCATCCAAATTTCTGGAAGCTGCCTCCATTGTGCAACAGTTCAGTTCGCAGGCGGCAGCAAGGACAGGATGGTCCATGCTCAACGGGCTGAAGAGGAAAAGGGGTCTGAGGCTATTAGGAATTGTGGGAGTTGAAGTCCAAAACACCTGTAGGGCCAAAGTTGGCCCATACCTTTAACCTCTTGGAAGTGGACACTACAGTCAATCAAGGGATCATCTGCATAACCACGTTGTGGGAGTTGGAGTTCAAAACACCTGGAGGGAGGGCCCAAGTTGGCCCATGCCTTGGTCCTCTTGGAACTGGACACTTCGGTCAGTCAAGGGGTCATCTGCATACCCATGTTGTGGGAGTTGGAGTCCAAAGCAACTGGAGGGAAGGCCCAAGTTGACCCATGCCTTTGTCCTCCTGGAACTGTCCACTTAATTTAGTCAAGGGGTCATCTGCATACCCATGTTGTGAGAGTCCAAGTCCAAAACAACTGGAAGGAGGGCCCAAGCTGGCCCATGCCTTTGTCCTCTTGGAACTGGACACTTCGGTCAGTCAAGGGATCATCCGCATACCCATGTTGTGGGAGTTGGAGTCCAAAACACCCGGAAGGAGGGTCCAAGTTGGCTCATGCCTTTGTCCTCTTGGAACTGAGCATTCAGTCAGTCAAGGGATCATCTGCATACCCACGTTGCGGGAGTTGGAGTCCAAAACACCTGGAGGGAGGGCCCAAATTGGCCCACGCCTTTGTCCTCTTGGAACTGGACACTTCAGTCCATCAAGGGATCATCTGCATACCCACGTTGTGGGAATTGGAGTCCGAAACACCTGGAAGGAGGGTCCAAGTTGGCCCATGCCTTTGTCCTCTCGGAACTGAGCATTCAGTCAGTCAAGGGATCATCTGCATACCCACGTTGTGGAAGTTGGGAGTCCAAAACACCTGGAGGGGGGGCCCAAGTTGGCCCATGCCTTTGTCATCTTGAAACTGCATTTATCAAGGGATCATCTGCATACCCACGTTCTGGGAGTTGGAGTTCAAAACACCTGGAGGGAGGGCCCAAGTTGGCCCATGCCTTTGTCATCTTGAAACTGCATTTATCAAGGGATCATCTGCATACCCACGTTCTGGGAGTTGGAGTTCAAAACACCCAGAGGGAAGGCCCAATTTGGTCCATGCCTTTGTCCTCTTGGAACTGGACAGTCAATCAAGGGGTCATCTGCATACCCACGTTGTGGGTGTTGAAGTCCAAAAGACCTGGAGGGAGGGCCCAAGTTGGCCCATGCCTGATCTACACAGATGGCCTCTGGATAAATATTTATTATTATTTATCCGAACGTATCTCTCTCTATGTTCCACCTCGTAATTTAGGGCTTGGGAACCAGCAGGATGAGTGCAGGAGGCAAATACCTTTCCTACCCAGAGGATGTCGTTTTCTCTGGATCGAAACCATTTTGGACAGAAAATTCTACACAAAGGGCTCATTTTGCGCACAATTCTCAACAACTGCTATTCTGTAAAAATATTTTTGCCATTTTGATGGCATTGATAAGGGAGGAAATGGTTGTCCTGGGTTGTGAAGATGGCGTCGGTGAAGCTTTGCTTGCGGGTGGGGAGAGCATTCAAGGGGGGGCTCCCCAAGGCCTTCTCCTCCGGGCAGGAGATGGGGCCACCGGTACGGCGGATTAATGCCGGGTCCCTTTGAAACCCCAGGGCGAGGCTGAATGGCTCCTGCCCCGCGGGGAGAAAGGGGGTCAGGTGCCGGGGAGCCCCCCCTCCCCCCGCGTCCACCCCGGAGCCGGTCCGGCACACAAGGCGGCCTCTCCCCCTGCAATCAAGGGGGCTTAAGGCGGGGAATGTGCGGCAGGGCTGGAAGGATTAAGTTTTGCGGCAACTCCGAGTGAACTTGCGAGGCGGAGAAACATGGGGGAAAAGAACAACAGAGCTAATTAGAGGAGCTGAGCTGTCAGAGCGCGGCTGCATGGCTCAGCGCCAGCAAACAAAAGGAATGGCTTGGCAATCAGCAGGATCGATGGAGGAGACTGCTTCATTAGGGATGATAAAACACACAGAAAGAGGGGAAGGCAAGAGGGAGAGGGAGGGGATGGAGAAAGGAAGGAAGAAAAGAAAGAAGGAAGGAAGGAAAGGAGGGAAAACTGTTTAATTAAGCCTAACGCTGGCTTGTCACTGCGCTGCTGCGGACACTTTCACCTTCGGGGCGGCTCTCGCCTCTCTCGGCAATGCCGGGGAGGGAGGGGTGCCGAAAAGGGTGACCCATGAGGGAAAAGGGCAAATCCCAGCAGGATGGCAAAGACTGTCGGGGAAGCACAAAACCCACAAGAATGCCCCGCGGTAGGCGCGCAACAATGCCAAGCCCACGAGTTGGCGGGAACCTCTCCGTCCTGGCTGACCCGTCGGGCACAGGAGAATTCTGCACAAAATCCCCTGGCAAAACGAAACCGTTTCTGGACTGTTGACCCCAAAGCACACAATGCATCAAGAGTCTGGAGTCCAATTGTTATGGCATGCAGAACCTGGACAAATACTGTATATACCCGAGTATAAGCCTAGTTTTTCAGCCCCCTTTTTAGGCTGAAAAAGTTCCCCTCGGCTTACATTCGAGTCAAGGTTATTTATTACTTTACTTTGTTATTAGTATCATTTTATTCCATGAATTATTTTAATATATTTATTATTATTATTATATTTACATTATTTTACTCTACAGTATTATTATTTTATTACATTTATTATTTTACTCTATTTATTATTAGTATTATATATTTTTATTAATATTACATTTTATTATTAATTTTATTAATAATATTACAGGCGGATCTGGCCAGGGTGGTCCATGCCTTGGTCACTTCCAGATTGGACTACTGTAATGCACTCTACGTGGGGCTGCCCTCGAAAACGGCTCGGAAATTCCAACTGGTCCAACGGGCAGTGGCCAGGATGCTAACTGGGGCTCCTTACAGAGAGAGGTCAACCCTCCTGTTCAAGGAGCTCCACTGGCTGCCATTTATTTTCCGAGCCCAATTTAAGGCGCAGGTGCTTACCTACAGAGCCCTGAACGGTTTGGGACCAGCCTACCTGCGTGACCACATCTCCATCTACGAACCCACACGTTCACTTCGGTCATCCAGAGAGGCCCTGCTCGTGATCCCACCGGCGTCGCAAGCGCGCTTGGTGGGGACGTGGGACAGGGCCTTTTCCGTGGTGGCCCCCCGACTCTGGAACACCCTTCCCAAAGATCTTAGACAGGCCCTTGCATTGGCAGTCTTCAGAAAAAACTTGAAGACCTGGCTGTTCCGATGTGCCTTCCCAGATTAGGAAATCTCCACCACCAAGTCCCAGAAGCACTTTACCAGAACCAATGATTGTTGCACATCGCACATTGCACTTGCCCTGGAAGCCCTATATACACCTCCTGTCACATCAGCACTTCTAATCTTTGTACCCATTCTCTGGCCCGGCCCAGTTTTATGGTGTTTACTGTATTGTGCCTGTTGTTTACTTTGCTTATTTTGTTTTTAATTGTTTGATTTGCTTAGATTGTATTGCTATGTTTGTGTGTTGAGGCCTCGGCCTGTGTAAGCCGCATCGAATCCTTCGGGAGATGCAGGCGGGGTACAAATAAAGTTTAATAATAATAATAATACTTTATTTTTATTGTTACTGCATTAATAATTTTACTCTGTTATTACTGTTTTTACATATCCATTATTTTACTCTATTATTATTATTATTATTATTATTATTATTATTATCCTGTATGACACAGCAAATGACACAGCAAGTGAGGTATATATGCTGGATTTCATCATTATTATTATTATTATTATTATTACCATTATTATTATTATTATTTTACTCTCTTTATTATTATTTGAGGGATACATAAGCATATTTACGATGAAGATTAGAATAATGATTTAATCAGAGCTGGGCAGTCTTATCTTAAATTACAGTTTTATGTAAATATTCAAAAACATTTAACCTACTGATGCCTCAGTTAATGTAATTTTATTGATATCTATTTTTATTTCGAAATTTACCAGTTAACTGCTGCATTTCCTACCCTCGGCTTATACTAGAGTCAATAACTTTTCCCAGTTTTTTGTGGTAAAATTAGGTGCCTCGGCTTATACTCGAGTATATACGGTAAATATCTCGGCTTGGAGGGACGCTGCTGGGAAGCAGAAGGAATGGCTGGCGGCCATCACTTCCTTTCTCGACAGCAACATCTCCATCCAGGGTTTGTTATTTATTATTATTTATTTATTTAAAACTTTTATACCCCGGTGGTCTTCTCAACCTCTACAGAGGGACTCAGGCCGGCTTACAGCATAAATTAGTACACAAATACAATTAAAAACATCATCACATCAAAAAGTTAAATACAACAGAATAAATACACAAACCAAGTTGCCAAGATAAAATCACGTTCATCACGATCCGCCAGTGTAGTCAGTCGTTACTAGGTTATTGCTGAACTCAACCAATTATTTTGGGAATGCTCTGTCCCAGAGACGGGATTTCACTAGCTTTCTGAAGGTCAGGAGGGAAGGGGCAGATCTAATCTCCATCGGGAGAGAGTTCCAGAGCCGAGGAGCCACCACCGAGAAAGCCCTGTCTCTCATCCCCACCAGACGCATTAGTAGGTCTCGGTGTGAGCAGGCCTCAGTGGGAGAAAGGCCTCAGTATTAGTAGGCCTCAGTGTGAGAAGGCCTCAGTGGGAGAAAGGCCTCAGTATTAGTAGGTCTCAGTGTGAGAAGGCCTCAGTGGGAGAAAGGCCTCAGTATTAGTAGGCCTCAGTGTGAGAAGGCCTCAGTGGGAGAAAGGCCTCAGTATTAGTAGGTCTCAGTGTGAGAAAGGCCTCAGTGGGAGAAAGGCCTCAGTATTAGTAGGCCTCAGTGGGAGAAAGGCCTCAGTGGGAAAAAGGCCTCAGTATTAGTAGGTCTCAGTGGGAGAAAGGCCTCAGTATTAGTAGGCCTCAGTGGGAGAAAGGCCTCAGTATTAGTAGGTCTCAGTGTGAGAAAGGCCTCAGTATTAGTAGGTCTCAGTGTGAGAAAGGCCTCAGTGGGAAAAAGGCCTCAGTATTAGTAGGTCTCAGTGTGAGAAGGCCTCAGTGGGAGAAAGGCCTCAGTATTAGTAGGCCTCAGTGTGAGAAGGCCTCAGTGGGAAAAAGGCCTCAGTGTGAGAAAGGCCTCAGTATTAGTAGGTCTCAGTGTGAGAAAGGCCTCAGTGGGAAAAAGGCCTCAGTATTAGTAGGTCTCAGTGTGAGAAAGGCCTCAGTGGGAAAAAGGCCTCAGTATTAGTAGGTCTCAGTGTGAGAAGGCCTCAGTGGGAGAAAGGCCTCAGTATTAGTAGGCCTCAGTGTGAGAAGGCCTCAGTGGGAGAAAGGCCTCAGTGTGAGAAAGGCCTCAGTATTAGTAGGTCTCAGTGTGAGAAAGGCCTCAGTGGGAAAAAGGCCTCAGTATTAGTAGGTCTCAGTGTGAGAAGGCCTCAGTGGGAGAAAGGCCTCAGTATTAGTAGGCCTCAGTGTGAGAAGGCCTCAGTGGGAGAAAGGCCTCAGTATTAGTAGGTCTCAGTGTGAGAAAGGCCTCAGTATTAGTAGGTCTCAGTGTGAGAAAGGCCTCAGTGGGAAAAAGGCCTCAGTATTAGTAGGTCTCAGTGTGAGAAGGCCTCAGTGGGAGAAAGGCCTCAGTATTAGTAGGCCTCAGTGTGAGAAAGCCTCAGTGGGAGAAAGGCCTCAGTATTAGTAGGTCTCAGTGTGAGAAAGGCCTCAGTATTAGTAGGTCTCAGTGTGAGAAGGCCTCAGTGGGAGAAAGGCCTCAGTATTAGTAGGCCTCAGTGTGAGAAGGCCTCAGTGGGAGAAAGGCCTCAGTATTAGTAGGCCTCAGTGTGAGAAGGCCTCAGTGGGAGAAAGGCCTCAGTATTAGTAGGTCTCAGTGTGAGAAAGGCCTCAGTGGGAGAAAGGCCTCAGTATTAGTAGGCCTCAGTGGGAGAAAGGCCTCAGTATTAGTAGGCCTCAGTGTGAGAAGGCCTCAGTGGGAGAAAGGCCTCAGTATTAGTAGGTCTCAGTGTGAGAAAGGCCTCAGTGGGAGAAAGGCCTCAGTATTAGTAGGCCTCAGTGTGAGAAGGCCTCAATGGGAGAAAGGCCTCAGTATTAGTAGGCCTCAGTGTGAGAAGGCCTCAGTGGGAGAAAGGCCTCAGTATTAGTAGGCCTCAGTGTGAGAAGGCCTCAGTGGGAGAAAGGCCTCAGTATTAGTAGGTCTCAGTGTGAGAAAGGCCTCAGTGGGAGAAAGGCCTCAGTATTAGTAGGCCTCAGTGGGAGAAAGGCCTCAGTGGGAAAAAGGCCTCAGTATTAGTAGGTCTCAGTGTGAGAAGGCCTCAGTGGGAGAAAGGCCTCAGTATTAGTAGGCCTCAGTGGGAGAAAGGCCTCAGTATTAGTAGGTCTCAGTGTGAGAAAGGCCTCAGTATTAGTAGGTCTCAGTGTGAGAAAGGCCTCAGTGGGAAAAAGGCCTCAGTATTAGTAGGTCTCAGTGTGAGAAGGCCTCAGTGGGAGAAAGGCCTCAGTATTAGTAGGCCTCAGTGTGAGAAAGCCTCAGTGGGAGAAAGGCCTCAGTATTAGTAGGTCTCAGTGTGAGAAAGGCCTCAGTATTAGTAGGTCTCAGTGTGAGAAAGGCCTCAGTGGGAAAAAGGCCTCAGTATTAGTAGGTCTCAGTGTGAGAAGGCCTCAGTGGGAGAAAGGCCTCAGTATTAGTAGGCCTCAGTGTGAGAAAGGCCTCAGTGGGAGAAAGGCCTCAGTATTAGTAGGTCTCAGTGTGAGAAAGGCCTCAGTATTAGTAGGTCTCAGTGTGAGAAGGCCTCAGTGGGAGAAAGGCCTCAGTATTAGTAGGCCTCAGTGTGAGAAGGCCTCAGTGGGAGAAAGGCCTCAGTATTAGTAGGCCTCAGTGTGAGAAGGCCTCAGTGGGAGAAAGGCCTCAGTATTAGTAGGTCTCAGTGTGAGAAGGCCTCAGTGGGAAAAAGGCCTCAGTATTAGTAGGTCTCAGTGTGAGAAGGCCTCAGTGGGAGAAAGGCCTCGGTATTAGTAGGCCTCAGTGTGAGAAGGCCTCAGTGGGAGAAAGGCCTCAGTGTGAGAAAGGCCTCAGTATTAGTAGGTCTCAGTGTGAGAAAGGCCTCAGTGGGAAAAAGGCCTCAGTATTAGTAGGTCTCAGTGTGAGAAGGCCTCAGTGGGAGAAAGGCCTCAGTATTAGTAGGCCTCAGTGTGAGAAGGCCTCAGTGGGAGAAAGGCCTCAGTATTAGTAGGTCTCAGTGTGAGAAAGGCCTCAGTATTAGTAGGTCTCAGTGTGAGAAAGGCCTCAGTGGGAAAAAGGCCTCAGTATTAGTAGGTCTCAGTGTGAGAAGGCCTCAGTGGGAGAAAGGCCTCAGTATTAGTAGGCCTCAGTGTGAGAAGGCCTCAGTGGGAGAAAGGCCTCAGTATTAGTAGGTCTCAGTGTGAGAAAGGCCTCAGTGGGAGAAAGGCCTCAGTATTAGTAGGCCTCAGTGTGAGAAGGCCTCAGTGGGAGAAAGGCCTCAGTATTAGTAGGCCTCAGTGTGAGAAGGCCTCAGTGGGAGAAAGGCCTCAGTATTAGTAAGTCTCAGTGTGAGAAAGGCCTCAGTGGGAGAAAGGCCTCAGTATTAGTAGGCCTCAGTGTGAGAAGGCCTCAGTGGGAGAAAGGCCTCAGTATTAGTAGGCCTCAGTGTGAGAAGGCCTCAGTGGGAGAAAGGCCTCAGTATTAGTAGGCCTCAGTGTGAGAAGGCCTCAGTGGGAGAAAGGCCTCAGTATTAGTAGGTCTCAGTGTGAGAAAGGCCTCAGTGGGAGAAAGGCCTCAGTATTAGTAGGCCTCAGTGGGAGAAAGGCCTCAGTGGGAAAAAGGCCTCAGTATTAGTAGGTCTCAGTGTGAGAAGGCCTCAGTGGGAGAAAGGCCTCAGTATTAGTAGGCCTCAGTGGGAGAAAGGCCTCAGTATTAGTAGGTCTCAGTGTGAGAAAGGCCTCAGTATTAGTAGGTCTCAGTGTGAGAAAGGCCTCAGTGGGAAAAAGGCCTCAGTATTAGTAGGTCTCAGTGTGAGAAGGCCTCAGTGGGAGAAAGGCCTCAGTATTAGTAGGCCTCAGTGTGAGAAAGCCTCAGTGGGAGAAAGGCCTCAGTATTAGTAGGTCTCAGTGTGAGAAAGGCCTCAGTATTAGTAGGTCTCAGTGTGAGAAAGGCCTCAGTGGGAAAAAGGCCTCAGTATTAGTAGGTCTCAGTGTGAGAAGGCCTCAGTGGGAGAAAGGCCTCAGTATTAGTAGGCCTCAGTGTGAGAAAGGCCTCAGTGGGAGAAAGGCCTCAGTATTAGTAGGTCTCAGTGTGAGAAAGGCCTCAGTATTAGTAGGTCTCAGTGTGAGAAGGCCTCAGTGGGAGAAAGGCCTCAGTATTAGTAGGCCTCAGTGTGAGAAGGCCTCAGTGGGAGAAAGGCCTCAGTATTAGTAGGCCTCAGTGTGAGAAGGCCTCAGTGGGAGAAAGGCCTCAGTATTAGTAGGTCTCAGTGTGAGAAAGGCCTCAGTGGGAGAAAGGCCTCAGTATTAGTAGGCCTCAGTGTGAGAAGGCCTCAGTGGGAGAAAGGCCTCAGTATTAGTAGGCCTCAGTGTGAGAAGGCCTCAGTGGGAGAAAGGCCTCAGTATTAGTAGGCCTCAGTTTGAGAAGGCCTGGTGTGAGCAGCTTTGGTGAGAGGAAGCACCAGGTTGAAGGCCATCATGTGTGAAGGCCCCAGTGTGTAAAAAGCTATAATAATAATAATAATAATAATAATAATAATAATACTTTATTTATACCCTGCTACCATCTGCCCAAGGGACTCAGTGCGGCTTACATGAGGCCGAGCCCACAATACATCAATACAAGCAATAACAACAATACAAGCAATTAAAATCGATTTTAGTATGACGACTGACCATTGTAGTTTTGAATATATTTGTTGTTTTAATGTGTTATTGTAATATGAATTATGTTGTTTTACCGATTGTATATGATTTTATGGTTGGAAACCGGTCTGAGTCCCTCAAAAGAGGTGAGAAGGTCGGTATATAAAACTTTTAAATAAATAAATAAATAAATAAAATCACATACACAGATAGCATAAACATTAACAATAGCACAACACACCTTTAAAATCTGTGGCTAGGCCAAAGGTCATCGAAATTTAAAATTTACTGTGTGAAGCTTCTGTGTAACTTCAGTGTAACTCTGTGAGAGCGAAGCTGTTTGTGTGTATGAGAAAGAAGCCTGATGTGGAAGCAAAGAAGGAAGTATAAAGAACTTTATGTGTTCATTAAGGATGATAAAACACAGAAAGAGGGAAAGGCAAGAGCCCAGCTTACTGTCCACCTAAGCAGTTCAAAAACAGCTGTGAGATGTGAGTAGAGAAATTAGGCACCGCTGAAGCGGGGAGGTATTTTACGGCACCATAAAAGAAATGCCAGAAAATGCCGATGATCAAAGGAAGTCTGTCATTAAGACCCTTCATCATAGAGGATGGAGGGTCTTGTGGCCAGAATGGAGCACAACCTCCAGGATGCCGAAGTTGGGGAAAATGCCAGTATTATACCTCTATCTGTTGTCTGTTCTGTCCCTGTAAATAGTGCCACCATATTATTTTGCTATAAAGAAAAGCCTCCTTTGGAAGAGAGAACATTGGTCTGTGTGTTTTTGTTCTTTTTATCACTCTGGGCTCCTGGTGCTAGGTCACGCTAGTGCTAATAAGTTACTCTGCTGTGCATTGATGAGGAGGGTCTTTTGTTAATAAGCCCGCTCGCCCAACAACATACTTCCGAAGCACAGATTTTTGAATTGCGCATTCTACACTTGAGCTATGCACCCTCAAAATCACATCTATTCAAGCAATGTTCCAATATTTTTTCCATTCTTTGATAAATCTAGTGTGTGGATAACATGCCATGCAAAAAGTCGTCAGCACGAGCAAGAACCTTGCAATGGAAAGACTCCCTTCTATCAAGATGGTATATGTCCTCTCGGAAGTTCAACGGAGGGAACAAATCCAAACTCATGGAGGTGTTCTGAAATGCCCTTCTCTTGAGTTGGGAGATTGGCCTCCACACACACAGCAGGGAAAACTCTTTGTGTGAACACCAAACACACCTGACGTTAAAAGAATCCCCGAAGCGTAAGAGAAAGGTGTCCCAAGAGCAACGGCGGAGGGAAGAGACCCGGCTGAAGACAAACTGTCCAAAGGTCAAGGCTTTGGACTGAGTTTGAGCAAAGAAAGGATGCTGGTTGCTCATGGAGCGTCCCATGATGTTGGCAAGTCCCAAAGAGCAAGATTTAGTAATGCCATGGAGCACGTAAAGATGGTTAAAGGTGGCAGCAGAAAGGTAGAGTGGCCAGTTTACTCACAGGCCTGGAGGAGCGGTGGATCTTGGGTGGAGGCGGTCTTTCCGGCCGGGTGCTTTGCTGCGGCATCAAAGTAGAAACTTCGGTCACCAACTTGTCGAACAACCCAACCCCACACAAACATGGCTCCCACTAGATCTTCCACAAAGGAGTAAATCCCAAGCTCAGTCCTAATGGAATGATGGCAGCGGGTGAGGAGCCCCTGGACACCTTCTCTGACCATCTCTTCTTGGGATGAGACTGATTCGTGAACTATGGATGGCCACGAAAATCCATGCTCCGTCTCTATGGAGGACAGATGACCACCCTGCCCTGTTTGTAGTTTCCTCTCCTGCCCTGCTCAGAGGCATCTTGGATGCCGCTGAAAGAAAGAGGAGGCTCCAGAAAATTGTTCTCCTCCATCAAGGCTGCCAATTTCCCTAATCAATTTGGTCTATTGGCACCTATTAAGCATGACAGGTAAACAGAACTGGAAGCAGACCTATGAATGGTACTAGTGGGAAAGCACTAGTTAGGCAATGCTATGGCCTTGATGTACGTCATGTCATTCCAAAAGGGTCTACCTCAGGCATGGGCAAACTTGGGCCTCCAAGTGTTTTGGACTTCAACTCCCACCATTCCTAACAGCCTCGGGCCCCTTCCTTTTCACCCTCAGCCAATGAAGCAGATAAGAAAAGGGAAAAGGAAAAGGAAGGAGCCTGAGGCTGTTATGAATGGTGGAAGTTCAAAACACCTGGACCTGGACACTCTAGTCAATCAAGGGGTCATCTGCATACCCACATTGTGGGACCTGGAGTCCAAAACACCTGGAGAAAGGGCCCAACTTGGCCCATGCCTTTGTCCTCTTTGAACTGGACACTCTAGTCAATCAAGGGGTCATCTGCATAACCACATTGTGGGACCTGGAGTCCAAAACACCCGGAGAAAGGGCCCAACTTGGCCCATGCCTTTATCCTTTTGGAACTGGACACTCTAGTCAATCAAGGGGTCATCTGCATACCCACGTTGTGGGACATGGAGTCCAAAACACCTGGAGAAAGGGCCCAACTTGGCCCATGCCTTTATCCTCTTGGAACTGGACACTCTAGTCAATCAAGGGGTCATCTGCATATCCACGTTGTGGGGCCTGGAGTCCAAAACACCTGGAGAAAGGGCCCAACTTGGCCCATGCCCTTATCCTCTTTGAACTGGACACTCTAGTCAATCAAGGGGTCATCTGCATAACCACATTGTGGGACCTGGAGTCCAAAACACCCGGAGAAAGGGCCCAACTTGGCCCATGCCTTTATCCTTTTGGAACTGGACACTCTAGTCAATCAAGGGGTCATCTGCATACCCACGTTGTGGGACCTGGAGTCCAAAACACCTGGAGAGAGGGCCCAAGTTGGTCCATGCCTTTGTCCTCTTGGAACTGGACACTCTAGTCAATCAAGGGGTCATCTGCATAACCACATTGTTGGAGTTGAAGTCCAAAACACCTGGAGGGAGGGCCCAACTTGGCGCATGCCTTTGTCCTCTTGGAACTGGACACTCTAGTCAATCAAGGGGTCATCTGCATATCCACGTTGTGGGGCCTGGAGTCCAAAACACCTGGAGAAAGGGCCCAACTTGGCCCATGCCCTTATCCTCTTGGAACTGGACACTCTAGTCAATCAAGGGGTCATCTGCATACCCACGTTGTGGGAGCTGGAGTCCAAAACACCTGGAGAAAGGGCCCAACTTGGCCCATGCCTTTGTCCTCTTGGAACTGGACACTCTAGTCAATCAAGGGGTCATCTGCATACCCACGTTATGGGAGCTGGAGTCCAAACACCTGGAGAGAGGGCCCAAGTTGGCCCATGGCTACTCTAGCCCAAGGCTGACAATGTGACTTTCCTGGCCAGCATCTCCTATCGGCCTTTGCCATCACAACCAATGGGGAAAGATGCTCCGTATTAGTCTAGGAAGTTCTGCCCACCTTGGCTCTGAGCAGACCTGTGCATAGATCTGCAAGCCTAGAGATGTTGAAGGCATGAATGGCATGATATGGAAGAGTTGCAAGTGGGAACTGGACTTGGTTGGGGACGGGATGCCTCCCCGCTTGTTTGTTCTCCCCATCCGGTGACTTCAAGAGAGGGCTTGCGACTGTAATTCAGCTGCCTTCAGCAGCACTCGCAAGGCGTCCAGTGACGCTTCCTCCTCCTCCTCCTCCTCCTCTTCCTCGGCTGTGCCGCCAGGTAATTAAGCTGATGTTCCAGCACCGCTTCCCCTCCTGACCTTTCTGAAACAATGTGTTTTGCTACCTCAACAAATTAAGTGCAAATAAGATGCAGGTTTTAGTAAATATCATCTCTGCATCCTATGAATCTGTTTTTGGAGCTTGACAGGGAGAGATGGACTCTGCAACTCAGAAAAGGGAAGTGCTGGGCTGGCTCTAGCTCTCACGCATCCCGCGCTCACTCATTGCCCGTCTTGCCCGAGAAATATCGTTCTTTTCCCAGGCCGATCAATGGAATTCCTGCGTTCCTTTGACCGTCTGCACAAAGATGCAGCCCTGGGGATCTTTGGATGCCCCTTGTATGCCCATGTCTAGGGATGTTTGTGCTGCGCCACACCAGTTTGGCATTTGGTGTGGCATCGCACCATTTTTAAATTGAAACCCAACCGAAAGGCAAGCCGGCTTTTCACTGCCCAAGGTGTAAAAAAGAAGCATGAATGGACATTGCTTAAGGCAGGCCTGGAGAAACTGTCTAACTTGGGTACCACATGCTAGCCCTTTCTACTAAGAAGACTGGCTGCCCAGTGGTGGAAGGAAGGAAGGAGGAAGGAAAGAGAGAAGGAAGGAAGGAAAAGTGAAAGGGAGGAAGGAAATGGAGGGAGGAAGAAAGAGTGAGGGGGAAAGAGAGAAAGAAGGAAAGACAAAAGGAAGGAGGGAGGGAGGGAAGGGGGATGGAAAGAGAGAAGGAATGAAGGGAGGAAGGAAAGGTGAAAGGGAGGAAGAGAATGGAGGGAGGAAAGAGAAAGAAGGAAAAATGTATTGTCGAAGGCTTTCATGGCTGGAATCACTAGGTTCTTGTGGGTTTTTTCGGTCTATAGAGCCATGTTCTAGAGCCTCTAGAACATGGCTCTATAGCCCGAAAAAACCCACAAGAACCTAGAAAGAAGGAAAGACAAAAAGAAGGAAGGAGGAAAGAGGAAAGGAAGGAGGGAGGGAAGAGGGAAGGAAAGACAAAAGGGAAGGAAGGAAAGGTGAAAGGAAAGAGAGAAGGGAGGAAGGAAAGGCAAAAGGGAGGAAGGGAATGGAGAGAGGAAGAAAGAGAGAGAGAGGGATTGAAGGGAGGGAGGAAAGAGAGAAGAAAGACAAAAGGAAGGAGGGAGGGAAGGAAGGAGGGAGGAAGAGGGAAGTAAAAACAAAAGGGAAGGAAAGGTGAAAGGAAAGAGAGAAGGAAAGGCGAAAGGGAGAAAGGGAATGTAGGAAGGAAGAAAGAATGAGGGGGAAAGAGAGAAAGAAGGAAAGACAAAAGGAAGGAGGGAGGGAGGGAAGGGGGATGGAAAGACGGAAGGAAGGAAGGAAGGAAAGGTGAAAGGGAGGAATGGAATGGAGGGAGGAAAGAGAGAAAGAAGGAAAGACACAAAGAAGGAAGGAGGGAGGGAAGAGGGAAGGAAAGACAAAAGGGAAGGAAGGAAAGGTGAAAGGAAAGAGAGAAGGAAGGAAAGGCAAAAGGGAGGAAGGGAATGGAGGGAGGAAGAGAGAGGGGGGATTGAAGGGAGGGAGGAAAGAGAGAAGGAAGGAAAGACAAAAGGAAGGCGGGAGGAAAGAGGGAAGGAAGGAGAGAGGAAGAGGGAAGTAAAGACAAAAAGGAAGGAAAGGTGAAAGGAAAGAGAGAAGGAAGGAAAGGCAAAAGGTAGGAAGGGAATAGAGGGAGAAAGAAAGAAAGAGAGAGAAGGATTGAAGGGAGGGAAGAAAGAGAGAAGGAAGGGAAGACAAAAGGAAGGAGGGAAGAGGGAAGGAAAGACAAAAGGGGGGAAGGAGGAAGGAAAGAGAGAAGAAAAGGTGAAAGGGAGGGAGGGAATGAAAGGAGGAAGAAAGAGAGAAAAGGAAGGAAGGGAGGGAGGGAGGGAAGAGAAAGAAGGAAAGACAAAAGGAAGGAGGGAGGAAAGAGGGAAGGAAGGAGGGTGGGAAGGAAGGAAGAGGGAAAGAAAGACAAAAGGAAGGAGGGAGGAAAGAGGGAAGGAAGGAAGGGAGGAAAGGGGGAAGAAAAAGAGAAAGAAGAAAGAAGGATGGAAGGAAGTGAAGGAGGAGACTGTTGACTCAAGCGAGTTTTTAACTCTTCTCAAGGAAATTCCTGATTTCCCAAAAGGTTATGGTGAACACAATTTCCCAAAAGGTTATGGTGAATGCCATTTTCCAAAAGGTTATGGCATCATTTTTCCAAAAGGTTATGATTTCTAACAAGGTCATGCCTTTCCAAAAACACCAAACTCTGCGGCTTTCTTGGGCGCCAATTATCCCCGAGCGAGGAGTGTGGAGGTTCCTTTGAGAAGGCCTCAAAGAGTGATACCTCCTGGAAATCCAGATCATTACGACCCATTACTTCGACAACTTCTACACCTTCCATTCTGTGCCTAGACACAACGGCAGGAAGCTCAGAGCAATGTGACATCTGCTGGGTCGGAGTTCACTCCATTTCCAAGAAAAACCCGAGGGCAGGACTGCTCAGAGAAGGAAGTCTTGGCCGCTTCTCCAGAGTGCCGCTGATGAAATGCAATGGAGATGAATTGGGGGAGCCTCTCCTTGCAGGCTCCCCGAAATACAAAACGAGGGAGGCCGGTTTCGCCAACCCAGGGGTCCCCGCGCGGCGTGCACGGCAAACCTGTCCGTCCCTGGCTTCAGCGGAGTTAGAAATCACAGCTAATAGGTTAACAACTGTTTTTCTTCGGCTTCAAATGAAGAATATCAGAAAGCCGGGGGAATATTCGGCTTTCCAATTTGTACTGACTGCTCGGTGCTCCCTGCAATGTGTGTTTGACAGGGCTGACATTTTGTACCGCTGTGAGACGGGGGGAGTGCGAGTGACATTTTTATTCATGGTGGCGTACGCCCTTGTAATGATCAGCCCCGGTCGATGTGCTTACTGCAGCAGCCCCGGAGCCCTCCGAGAACAAACAGGAGCCGAAGGTACCGGCAGTTCGGCTGCCTTGTTAGACACCGCCAGGATCCTAACGAAGAGCAACGGCTGGAAAATCTCACTGTCAAATCCTCAAGGACATTGTCAGCAGAGAGCGCGCTGCATATATTTCTCATTTAAAACAGGGAGGGGGAGGGAAAAAGAATCACCCGTCGCGTATTAAGCAGAAGACAAAAAGCCAGGCCAGGTTTTTAAACTCTCTCATCCTTTCTTGTTTTTTGAAAACTGGCCGTTCTCACAGCTTCTCTCTCTCTCTCTTGTGGGGCCGGCTGCTGGGCTCCATGCGGGGAATTCACGTTCGACCAAATCCAAGCAGATCGGCTGATTTCAGAGGAATGGCAACAGACAGTGGGCTTGATGAGCAGGGCGGAGAACGGTCCCCTCCTCTTGCAGACCGAGACCAAAAGTAGCTTTTGCAAAAATAAATGTCTGCAGCCATTACATTCCAGAAATATGCTAATATGCTGAGCTTCAGGCGGGATCAATTGAAGAGACCAGTTCCAAGAGGAGAAAGGCATGGGCAAAATTGGGCTCTCCCTCCAGGTGTTTTGGACTCCAACTCCCACAACGTGGGTATGCAGATGATCCCTTGATTGACTAAGGTGTCCAGTTGCAAGAAGACAAAGGCATGGGCCAACTTGGTCCCTCCTTCCAGGTGTTTTGGACTCCAACTCCCACAACGTGGGTATGTAGATGATCCCTTGACTGGCCAAAGTGTCCAGTTCCAAGAGGACAAAGGCATGGGCCAACTTTGGTCCTCCCCTCCAGGTGTTTTCGACTCTAACTCCCACAACGTGGGCATGCAGATGACCCCTTGATTGACTGAAGTGTCCAGTTCCAAGAGGACAAAGGCATGGGTCAACTTGGTCTGTCCCTTCTGGACTTCAACTCCCACAACGTGGGTATGCAGATGATCCCTTGATGTACTGAGCCCTCCAGTCTCAAGAGGACAAAGGCATGGGCCAACTTGGTACCTCCTTCAAGGTGTTTTGGACTCCAACTCACACCACGTGGGTATGCAGATGACCCCTTGATTGACTGTAGTGTCCAGTTCCAAGAGGTCAAAGGTATGGGTCAACTTGGCCTGTCCCTTCTGGACTTCAACTCCCACAATGTGGGTATGCAGATGATCCCTTGATTGACTGGAATGTCCAGTTCCAAGAGGACAAAGGCCTGGACCAATTTTGGCCCACCTTCCAGGTGTTTTGGACTTCAACTCCCACAATTCCTGAGACTGTTCGGAATTGTGGGAGTTGGAGTACAAAACACCTGGAGGCCCAAGTTTGCCCATGCCTGGTTAAGCCAAATGGCCATCATGTTACTCATTGGTCAATTTAAGATTATGAAATGTGGGATCACAGAAGAGAAATAGGGGAATTGGATCCTTTTGGGACAGTAGATCTTATGGCTTTTTGGTGAGGATGGGTGACAGTCACTCAATCTTGCAAATTGGGATGGTTGGTAGCAAGGTAGAGAAGGGGGCTTCCATCTCCTTCCACCCCACACCAAGCAGAGCAGGAGAGACTGGATCAACATCAGCTCCACGGATCAAATTGGCTTGATAATCGGATAAATTGCCATTCGAGTATGATGCCCTGTAAGAAGGCCCTAGGGGTTCTGGAAGGACCTTGGGACTCTCCTCGTGTGGGCTGGAGGATGGTGGTCCCCATGATGGATCACGAGTCCACGTGTCAAAGGACCCTTTGGCCCAGCATGGCTTAACCTCAGTCCTTTGCCTCAGGGAAGAGGTCCTTCCTAGGCTAATGGGGCATTCTGGGAACTGAGGCCAGGGCTGCAAGGGAGCCAGTCGAGGCCTTAGCCACTGACCCTGCCGAAAGCCTCACCAGAGAGAGGGATATCACCTGTGACCTGAAACATCGCATGGTCTATAATTGCATGGTTCAGCTGTAGCGCATACAGGCATGTCTGAGAAAGAGCCGGAAAGCGGACGGCAGCTTGAGGGCTTGATAGACCTCTTGGTTACCTGAAAACAGGGGCTTTCTGGGTCTGGAGGCAGGTGGAGAGGCCAAGGAGGATCATTGCAAATATTGAAACATGATCATGTCTCCTCTCAACCTTTCCGAGGGGAGAATGAGTCCTGAGCACGGAATGAGCAACACGGGCTGCATGAGCCAATGGCAACCCGTGCAAGGACACACTCAACAATGTTTTACTCATGCACACGATGCCTGGAAAGTGTTGGAATCCAACCCCACACTGCCCAAGCCTCAAGTCCTCAATGAGGAACGGTTTTGTTAGCTTTTCCCGTGTGCCCTGAACGACAGTTGCGAATATATCATTTTAGTATGGAGAGGGTGTGCTGTGCGCTTTGAGATCCCTCTCTACTTGTGTTATGAAAGATAGTTTTTCCCTCTCTTGAAACCTCGGAAGAGATGGGTGTCGGAGTCACTCAGGCCCAGTTCTTTACCATAACGAAATGCAGTTGGTTGTTTATTATTGTAAATAAACCTTGTGTGGCTTTTAAAAAATAAGACTCTGCCTCTTTGCCTGCCTAAACTCTACATTTCTTACAGCCACAACCAACGGCACTTCACGCTTTGCTCGCGGAATGCTCCACTTTTGTATCCTGCTTGATTTTTGGGTGCTCTGCAATATTTTGGATGCTCTGCAATATTCTTTTGCCAGTTTTCCCTTCCGCTAGAATTTTAGAGTAGTTTTCCCTAACAGAAAGCACCGAGGAAATCGCAAGCCCTATTCCACTCAGTGAGATCTCTCTCCATGTTGTCAACTTGCAAACACGCCGTACTCTCATCCTGAGGTTTTGTAGCAAAAGAAGCACCACGATGATAGCATTGAATCACGTGTAAGAATATCCTGATGCCCCAAAGAAGAAGAGCTGCAACTGAATGCCATTGGGAAGTCTGACTTGGCCATGGTAGTCCATGCTATTGTTACATCCCATATAGACTACTGCAATGCTCTCTACGTGGGGTTGCCTTTGAAGACTGTCCAGAAGCTTCAACTGGTCCAACGGACAGCAGCCAGATTGCTAACTGGAGTTGTTCTCAGGGAGCATACAACTCCCTTGTTGCGCCAGCTCCACTGGCTGTCAGTTCGCTAACGGGCACAATTCAAAGTGCTGGCTTTAGCCTATAAAGCCCTAAATGGTTCTGGCCCAGCTTACCTGTCCGAACGAATCTCCCCTTATGAACCTGTGAGGACTTTAAGATCATCTGGAGAGGCCTTGCTCTCGGTCCCGCCATCATCACAAGTATGGTTGGCGGGAACGAGAGACAGGGCCTTCTCAGTGGTGACCCCTCAGGTACCGAACACCCTTCCTAGGGAGATTAGATCGGCTTCCTCACTCCTATCATTCCGGAAGCATCTCAAGACATGGCTTTTTGAGCGAGCATTTGAAAATACGGAGTAACGGATATAATAATGGAATAACTATATGGTGGAACTGGGCATTGTTTTAATGATTATCGATTGAAGTATGTTTCATTATAATTTTTGATTTTATTGTTGCTGATGTTTTTTATATTGTATATTGTAATTGTGTCCTTGTGTTGGGGTTCAGCCTGTGTGTGAACCTGAACCTGATTCTATGATTGTATTTCCTGATGCCAATGTAGATGTCAATGAGGCCAATTTAGATGATGATGGTTTGAGTAGTGAAAATCCTACAGCCTTGGAAAGTGAAAGTCAAGATTCCCATGAGAACATGCATTCCGAGCCGAGTGGAAACGTTTCACTCCCTTTTCCTCCCAGTATTAGTTCTCCAGAGAATCTGACACCTGGTCTGCCTAATGAGGAAAGGCGGGGGCAGATTTGGCAGAGCCGGGGGGAAGCACAAAGTTTACGTAGGTCAGCTAGATTAAGAGAAATGCAAACAAAGTCTTCAGGCGTGTCTCGCAATAGATTTCTCGGCCTTAAGTATACCTGGCCTGAATGCAGCTTCAGACCAGGCGTCGTTCCAGATTCATGTGCAAGCTTTTGCCGGTCTCCTGATTCAAGTGGCCTTGTTCCTCGGAGGTTTTCTAGTTGTTCCAAGTTCCAGGATTCAGCAGTTTTGCTGTGGGTTTCATGATCTTGTTTATGGACATTTCTTGTTGCTGATTTTTACTGTGACTTTTTACCTTTGCGTATTTCTTCTATTTTGTATTCATCTTTCATCAATAAAGAAGGATTGTTTTCCTGAAGTCAAGCATGGTGGATTGTTGTCTGAGGGTCCAGTTTCCTGCTCTGGGTTGCAACACCTTGGTGGCATTGAACTCTTGCTTTGTAAACCGCCTCGAGTCGCCGGAAGGCTGAGAGGGGTGGCATAGAAATGTACTAAATAAATCAATCTCCTTGTGTACTGCACGCTGCCTGGTTATTGAGCTGGACCGAAGCCACTTCTACCTGCGGAGGTGTGTGTGCGCACCGCACGGTGAGTGTCAGCTCCAGTTGGGAGAGCGCTAATGAGTTAAAGTGAATCCTTGCACTGCTTTGCAGGCCGGCTCCCCCCCCCCCCCCCCGCTAATCTGTCACTTAATGAAGGGAAGCGCCGGTAGGACGGTGGCGAGCGAACGAGCCGCGGGCTCCCTTCCCTCGAGCTGATTAAGGATGTTCAAGCAAGAGCAGCCGGCAGACCTCTCTCTCTCTCTGTCTCTCTCTCTCCGGCAAAAAACAAATAGACTGTATGCAAATGTGTTTGTCACTCTGACAGCACATCTCAATTAAGGCGCCTTGCCTGGGCTGGTGGGCTGCGGGGCTGCCGTGGCGGGGCCAGCGCCACCGAGACAGAGGGCCTGACCCTCATCGACATGCAGGCATTTGCAGAGGAAAGCATGGCTTGCTGCAAGGAACGGGTTACATCCAGGAGAGAGGAAGGGAGGATGTGCTCACTGCACTCATGTCTCCTGCATTTTCACTTCCTTTTAAATATAAAGATGCTAAACTGGGGATATAATCCCATAGATAGATAGATAGATAGGTAGATAGATAGGTAGATAGGTAGATAGCCCAGGTCTCAGCGGTGGCCGGGAGAGCTTTTGCACAATTAAAACTTGTGCGCCAGCTGCGCCCGTACCTTGGGAAGTCGGACTTGGCCACGGTGGTCCACGCTCTCGTCACATCCCGATTAGATTACTGCAACGCACTCTACGTGGGGTTGCCTTTGAAGACTGCTCGGAAACTCCAACTAGTCCAGCGAGAGGCAGCCAGATTGCTCACCGGGGCGTCATACAGGGAGCATACCACCCCCCTGTTGTGTCAGCTCCACTGGCTGCCAATCCAGTTCCGAGCACAATTCAAGGTGCTGGTTTTGACCTATAAAACCCTATACGGTTCCGGCCCAGTGTATCTGTCCGAACGGATTTCCCTCTACGTCCCACCCCGGAGCCTAAGATCTTCTGGGGAGGCCCTGCTCTCGACCCCGCCTGTATCACAGGTGAGATTGGCGGGGACGAGGAGCAGGGCCTTCTCAGCGGTGGCCCCCCGCCTATGGAATTCTCTCCCCGGGGAAATCAGATCTGCAACTACGCTCCTTTCCTTCAGGAAAAAACTAAAAACATGGATCTGGGACCAGGCATTTGGACAAGCGGGTAAATAAAGAAGAACTTCATTGATGGCTAGGAAATGACTAACGGATTGGTTATATGGAACTCTGGAATCGAAACGCTGATTATAAGAATGACTTTTATATGATGTTTATATGATGTTTATATGATGTTTATACAATGTCTTAGGTACCAGTGCGGATGTTTTATTATGATAATCGTTTTAATTGTATTTGTATATCGTTCTTTTATATTTTTGTATACTCTGTATTATTATGTATAGGCATCGAATTCTGCCTTTTTTGTAAGCCGCCCTGAGTCCCCCCCTGGGGGTTGAGAAGGGCGGGGTATAAGCACCAGTAATAAATAAAATAAATAAATAAATAGATAGATAGATAGGCACACACACTATTCTTTATTATTAAAGAGGGGATCTAAAGAAGACTTCCGCTCACGTCTCTGCATCATTCTTCCCACCAACAGCCCTTTGCTTCCGAGTCTGCTTCTGAGCTAAATACAACTTCCAACTCCTTCAAGATAGACTGAACCCCCTCAACTGGGCTCTCCAGGCCAAGGGAGACTCCACTTCAGGCATCAGGAGAGCTGCAAGACCACCGAGAAGAAGCCACGAGAGTCAAGACCAAGATCCACCCAGAGGAAAAGTGTTCTTGCCAGACATCAAGGGAACCACATCAAGGGCACCGGGATTGTGGCGCACCTGGCTGAGTGTCAGCTGCATTAAGATCACTCTGACCAAAAGGTCATGAGTTCGAAGCCAGCCCGGGCTGGAGTGGGTGTCCAGCCATTGTGTAGCCCGTTGTCGACCTTTGCAACCCGAAAGACAGCTGCATCTGTCAAGTAGGAAAATAAGGTACCACCTTGTGTGGGGGGCTAAATTTAACTAATTTATGAGGCCATAAAGAAAAAAGACTCCGGGGAATGTGGAATGCGGAAGAACTTCATCGGTGTCATTGATGGACGATGGAAAGCAGCAGCTCCCCCGGCGGCCAGAAAAAAAGTTAAATAGCCTTGGTGTATTTGTGTGTTAAACGTGGTTTGTCAAACTGGCATTGAATGTTTGCCATATATGTGTTGACTGTAATCCGCCCTGAGTCCCCTGCGGGGTGAGAAGAAGGGCGGAATATAAGAACTGTAAATAAATAAATAAATAAATAAATAAATAAATAAACAAACCACTGACCGCAGAGGGAAGCTGAGGAGGAAACACAACAGACAAACCACCTACAGACCCACCAAGAAAATCCAACCAATGCTCCATTCAGCAAAGGACAAGAGGGATCCTCTCGCCTCTGCAAGAGTTTACCATTGTATCCCATGCAGCTGTGGACAAGAAGTCTCCAGAGGGACCACCAAACGCAGCAGCATTGCCCAGACACGCATCAAGGAACATGAAAGGCATGCAGACTCCTTCAACCAGAGAAGTCAGCCATAGCAGAGCACCTGAGGAACCAGCCTGGACACAGCAGATTATTGGAGAACACAGAAATGCTGGACCACTGTCACGACCACCATGTCAGGCTACACGGAAAAGCCACTGAAATCCACCAGAAGCATGTGGACAATGTCAACAGAAAAGAGGAAACCATGAAAATGGTCAAAATCTGGCTACCAGTATTAAAAAAACTCAAAAATTAGAACAGCACAACAACAGAGAGGAAACGAACAAGGACATCTAATCACCTCTCAACAAAAGATTGCTCCAGGCACTGCCAGGCCATCAAATGCTAATCAGTTGAAAGATTCACACCTAGCTCCAGCAGACAAGAGTCCTTTGCCCCACCCTGGTCATTCCACAGATATATAATTCCTTTTGCCTAGTTCCAACAGACCTCACAACCTCTGAGGATGCTTGCCATAGATGTAGGCGAAATGTCAGGAGAGAATGCTTCTAGGCCATGGCCATATAGCCCGAAAAACCTACAACGACCCAGACCTCACTACTTCTGAGGATGCTTGCCATAGATGCAGGCAAAACGTCAGGAGAGAATGCCTCTAGACCATGGCGATATAGCCCGAAACACCTACAACAACTTCCAACTTTCAGACTTGCACTCTGACCCCCTTTGATAATGTGCCTGGACCACATGACCAGGTTTGGAGGAACTGATCTTGATGTATAGGAATTGTAGTTCACCTACATCCAGAGAGCACTGTGAACCCAGCCAGTGATGGATCTGGACCAAACTTTGCACACAGACCCAACATGGACAACTTTGCATACTGGCAGGGTTTGGGCATGATTGCCCTGGGAATCCGGGAGTTGTAGTTCAACCTTAGCCACAGAGCACTGAACCCAGCCAACAACAGATCTGGACCAAACTTTGCACAGAGAACCACCTGCTGGCTGGGTTTGTGGACAATTGCCCTGGGAATCTGGGAGTTGTAGTTCACCCTTATCTAGATAGAACCCAGCTGATATCAGATCTGGACGAAACTTGGTACACAGAACCAACATAGGCAACTGTGATTACTGGCTAGGTTTGTGGACAACTGCCCTGGGAATTCACCCTTATCTAGATAGAGTTGTAGTTCATCTAGATAGAGTTGTAGTTCACCCTTATCTAGATAGAACCCAGCTGATATCAGATCTGGACGAAACTTGGTACACAGAACCAACATTGGCAACTGAGATTACTGGCTGGGTTTGTGGACAATTGCCCTGGGAATTCACCCTTATCTAGATAGAGTTGTAGTTCATCTAGATAGAGTTGTAGTTCACCCTTATCTAGATAGAACCCAGCTGATATCAGATCTGGACGAAACTTGGTACACAGAACCAACATAGGCAACTGTGATTACTGGCTAGGTTTGTGGACAACTGCCCTGGGAATTCACCCTTATCTAGATAGAGTTGTAGTTCATCTAGATAGAGTTGTAGTTCACCCTTATCTAGATAGAACCCAGCTGATATCAGATCTGGACGAAACTTGGTACACAGAACCAACATTGGCAACTGAGATTACTGGCTGGGTTTGTGGACAATTGCCCTGGGAATTCACCCTTATCTAGATAGAGTTGTAGTTCATCTAGATAGAGTTGTAGTTCACCCTTATCTAGATAGAACCCAGCTGATATCAGATCTGGACGAAACTTGGTACACAGAACCAACATAGGCAACTGTGATTACTGGCTAGGTTTGTGGACAACTGCCCTGGGATTTCACCCTTATCTAGAGTTGTAGTTCATCTAGATAGAGTTGTAGTTCACCATTATCTAGATAGAACCCAGCTGATATCAGATCTGGACCAAACTTGGTACACATAACCAACATTGGCAACTGAGATTACTGGCTGGGTTTGTGGACAATTGCCCTGGGAATTCACCCTTATCTAGAGTTGTAGTTCATCTAGATAGAGTTGTAGTTCACCGTTATCTAGATAGAACCCAGCTGATATCAGATCTGGACCAAACTTGGTACACATAACCAACATTGGCAACTGAGATTACTGGCTGGGTTTGTGGACAATTGCCCTGGGAATTCACCCTTATCTAGAGTTGTAGTTCATCTAGATAGAGTTGTAGTTCACCGTTATCTAGATAGAACCCAGCTGATATCAGATCTGGACCAAACTTGGTACATAGATCCAACGTGGCCAACTTCGAATAATGGCCGGGTTTGGGAAGGATTGGCCCACGATTCTGGGAATTGTAGTTCACCCACATCCTTCTGCATTTCCTATTGGGAGCATTTGTGAAAAACAAAAGGGAAGACTGTCTTTTTTCCCTAATAAATAGCATTATTACTTTGGAGGTTGTTTTTCATTACCCGGCACTCCAATCCTGGCCGGCTTTCAGAGCGCGGTTGCCAGAACTGGAATGAAAATAGCCAGCCCACAAAGCAGGAGCGTCAATACAGAAATATGGAGCATGCTATTAAAGAGCCATTAATTGATTTTCTAACCCCAGTTCATTGCTTTTTCTGTTCCGAGTGTGTCGAGGTGATGATTATAATAAGGGCCTCGCTTCCGACACTAATGATGGGGCGAGGGAAGGAAAGACACCTGCAACCGCTGGGTGGAAGGAAAGAAAGAAAGAAAGAAAGAAAGAAAGAAAGAAAGAAGAAAGGAACCCCCTCTTTTTTGAGTGACGGAGCCAACAGAATGCGCAGTCCCCCCAATGGACACAATACTGGCCTCTCCAAACACTTCATGACCCAAAGAAACAAAACCTTGTAAGGAAACACTTCCCAATTCTGTGTCAAACTCCCACCATGTCATTGTATATGGTCCTCCTCCAGATGCTGGACTACAACTCCCATGTTCCTCATCATTAGGCATCATGACAAGAGCAGATGGGAGTTGTGGCACAGCAACACCTGTAATAGGCAGTAAGAGCACCTTGAGCTTCGGAGAGCTTCTGTTCAACCATCTCAGCTTTGAAAAACGTATAATATCACAAAGGACGACCACCTCACCCGCCTCATAGGAAACCTGCTACAAAACAGGAGCTTTTTTGTTGAGTTCCAGGGCCAGAGAAGCAGATGGCGGAAACAGAAGAACGGCCTGCCTCAGGGGAGCGTGCTTGCCCCATCCATGTTCCACATCTACACAAATGACCAGCCACTGCCAGAAGGGACAGAGAGCTTCATCTATGCTGATGATCATGCCATCACCACTCAAGCAGGGAGCTTTGAGATGGTTGAAGAGAAGCTCCCCGAATCTCTAGGTGCTCTTACTGCCTATTACAGGGAAAACCACCTAATCCCTAATCCTATATCATATATATAATCTCACAAAGGACGACCACCTCACCCACCTCATAGGAAACCTGCTACAAAACAGGAGCTTCTTTGTTGAGTTCCAGGGCAGGAGAAGCAGATGGTGGAAACAGAAGAACGGCCTGCCTCAGGGGAGCGTGCTTGCCCCATCCATGTTCAACAGAGAGTTTCATCTATGCTGATGATTGTGCCATTACTGCTCAAGCAGGGAGCTTTGAGATGGTAGAACAGAAGTTCTCTGAAGCTCTAGGTGCTCTTACTGCCTATTCCAGGGGAAACCAGCTGATCCCTAACCCATCTAAAACACAGATACGGGGAGCTGTCTTCATAGACCTGTCAGCGGCTTATGATACCGTAAACCACCGCCTCCTCCTGAGAAAAATGTATAATCTCACACAGGACGACCACCTCACCCGCCTCAGAGGAAACCTGCTACAAAACAGGAGCTTTTTTGTTGAGTTTCGGGGCCAGAGAAGCAGATGGCGGAAACAGAAGAACGGCCTGCCTCAGGGGAGCGTGCTTGCTCCATCCATGTTCAACATCTACACAAATGACCAGCCACTGCCAGAAGGGACAGAGAGTTTCATCTATGCTGACGATCATGCCATCACAGCTCAAGCAGGGAGCTTTGAGATGGTAGAACAGAAGCTCTCCAAAGCTCTAGGTGCTCTTACTGCCTATTACAGGGAAAACCAGCTGATCCCCAACCCATCTAAGAGACAAACATGTGCTTTTCATCTCAAGAACAGACAAGCATCCCGAGCTCTGAGGATTATTACCTGGGAAGGAAGGAATCCCACTGGAGCATTGCAGCGCACCCAAATACCTGGGAGTCACCCTGGACCGTGCTCTGACCTACAAGAAGCACTGCCTGAACATCAAGCAAAAAGTGGTTGCTAGAAACAATATCATACGAAAGCTGACTGGCACATCCTGGGGATCACAACCAGACACAGTGAAGACATCTGCCCTTGCGCTGTGCTACTCTGCTGCTGAGTACGCATGCCCAGTGTGGAACACATCTCACCACGCTAAAACAGTGGATGTGGCTCTTAATGAGACATGCCGCATTATCACGGGGTGCCTGCGCCCTACACCACGGGAGAAATTACACTGCTTAGCCGGGATTGCATCACCTGACATCCGTCGGGAAGTAGCAGCCAATAGTGAAAGGACCAAGGCAGTGACATCTCCAGCTCATCCCCTGTTTGGGTATCAGCCAGCACGTCAACGACTTAAATCAAGACATAGTTTTCTAAGATCTACAGAGACACTCACTGGAACACCCCAGCAAGTGAGAGTCCAAAAGTGGCAGGCTCAAACCCAATGGCTGATACCAAATGAGAGATTCCCCCCTGGGCACACAGAAGACTGGGTGACTTGGAAGGCACTGAGCGGGCTGCGCTCTGGCACCACGAGATGCAGAGCCAACCTCAAGGAAATGCGCCACAAAGTGGAATCCATGACATGCGAGTGTGGAGAAGAGCAAACCACTGACCCCCTGCTGCAATGCAACCTGAGCCCTGCCACATGATGCACCAGGGAGGACCTTCTTGCAGCAACACCAGAGGTACTCCAAGGGGACAGAGACTGCTCAAAGGCCATCTAATCAACTACCAAACTTGCAAATTTTGTCTGTTTGTCTGTTTTGTTCTGTTAGAAATGTAATACAATTGACTGGTTGCCCTGACACAACAAATAAATACCTGGAAGTGTGTTTATTTTCGCCTGGCTTCCAAAAGAGCTTTCGCCTTTCCCCAACCTCAGAGCCACCCATGCTGTTGGGTGGTCATTCCCATTATCCTCAGTCCACATGGCAGGTCATCAAAAGGGATGGGAGTTGGCGTTCAATAACATCTGGGGACCCAAACTGGGGCCAAACTAAAGTACACTGACCACTATGTAAAGAAATTATAGTTGGCCATCTGTTTCTATGGATCCTCCGTCCATGGATTCGATAGACCTTGGAAGGCCGGGCTTTAGCACACCAGCTGCAATAAATCTTGCCAATTGAATGATTGAAGCTCGAGTCGGGGTGAGTTTCTGGCCTTTAGACCAGCTTCTGCCTACCTACTAGTTTAAAAACAGCATGCGAGTAGATAAATAGGTACCACTTTAAAGTGGGGAGGTATTTTAAGTCACCCATAAAGAAATGTCAGAAAAATGCCGGAGATTCGATCAAGGAGGAAGTTGACAAACAAAGCTCTTCAGCAGGAAGATGGAACAACAGCACCCCTTGTGGCCAGAACCGAGCACAGCCTCCAAGATGCCGAAGATGGGAAAGCCTGCATATATATCTCTATCTATGTACAGTTGTGTGTCTTGTCATTGCATAACATTGTATATGATAAAAATTATATGAGTAGAACAATTAGGGTAGGTAATTTACGACACCATAAAAATGCCAGCAATCAAAGAACAAGGAGGAAATACCACGATGAAAAGGTGTCATAGTGGATGAAGCGATAGCACCCCCCTGTGGCCAGAATCGACCATAACCTCCAGGCACCAAAGTTGGAAAATGTTGAAATACCCCTATCCGTCTTGTATGTCTAAAAACAGCACTGAAGATTTGCCGTGTCTGTGTGTGTCGTGATCCACCCTGAGTCCCCCTCAGGGTGAGAAGGGCGGAATATTAATACTGTAAATAAATAAATCTATATAAATAAAAATGTAATGTTAGTGTGTGGGATTAACAGAACTCAAAAACCACTGGACAAATTGACATCAAATTTGGACACAAGACACCTCACAACCCAATGTATGTCCTTCACTCAAAAAAATTGATTTTGTCTTTTGGAGTTGTACTTGCTGGGATTTATAGTTCAGCTACAATCAAAGAGCATTCTGAACCCCACCAACGATGGAATTGAACCAAACTTGGCACACAGAACTCCCATGACCAACAGAAAATACTGGAAGGGTTTGGTGGGCAGTGTCCTTTGGTTTTGGAGTTGTAGTTCACCTCCATCCAGAGATCACTGTGCACTCAAACAATGATGGATCTGGACCAAACTCTACACTCTACACATGTGAACACTGGTGGAGTTTGGGGAAAATAGAATCCTGGCATTTGGGAGTTGTACTTGCTGGGATTGATAGTTCACCTACAATCACAGAGCATTCTGAACCCCACCAACGATAGAATTGGGCCAAACCTCTCACATAGAATCCCCATGTGGGCCACAGCAACGCGTGGCAGGGGATGGCTAGTAAATAAATAAATAAATAAATTCTGTGTTTCCATGAGCCAAGTCCAGTTTGTTTCACATGACACAAACCAAGCTCCTGTTTTCTAGGAGCCGGCAACAGGTCAGAGTAAAAGTTGAACACCCAGCTCCCCAAACAGTGCGCTTCCAATGCCAACGCCCTCACCCAAGACACAGAGATCCTCCCACATACACCGTATTCTGCTTCTGCTACGCACCTGTCCAAAGTGCACCGTGATCGGTCGGCGGTCTTCCCGGAGCTTCGGGTCTCTCTTGTCCTCCGGCGGGGAAGGAGCGGTCCGGGGCAGGGAGTCTTCCGGAACCGTGGCGCAACCGTTCTCGGCGATGTCCTGTGTTGGGAGGAAAAGGTGAACAGGCTTGAGCCAGGGCCAGGGATACAAAGGTGATCCCTGGAGATCTGGCAGGAGTGACAATCACAACACAGGAGCACAGGCAGGAAGAACAATGAGCATACAAAGGAATAGCATCACAAGAAAACATACTGCAGGAATTGAAGGCCACACGGTTCTAGTTCAGGTTCAAATCGTCCAAGACAGATACATTAAAAAATATCACAAACTGATAGTCAAGAGAAACAAAACCAAAGCTCTGTGACAGGAAAAGTGGGCCAAAGGCAAAACAACCTGGTTGTGTTGTGGAAGGAGGACTATGGGCAGAACCAATAGAGAGCCAATGCGGTGCATTTGAGTGTCTGACAAAGAGATGGAAGTTCTAGGTTCAAGTCTGCCTTCCCTGGCTGAGCTTGGGCTAGTTCTGGATCTTCTCTTTCCCAAGCCAAATCCAGAGGAGGCCCTCTTGACCATCCCACAACCACCATAACCTCATGACAATGGTCCTTCTCAGGAGTAGTTCCCACCCTCACATGTGTCGTTCGGAAGCAAGAAGCCGTGGAAAGTTCTAGGTTCAAGTCTGCCTTCCCTGGCTGAGCTTGGACCACTTCTGGATCTTCTCTTTCCCAAGCCAAATCCAGAGGAGGCCCTCTTGACCATCCCACAACCACCCTAACCTCATGACAATGGTCCTTCTCAGGAGTAGTTCCCACCCTCACATGTGTCGTTCGGAAGCAAGAAGCCGTGGAAAGTTCTAGGTTCAAGTCTGCCTTCCCTGGCTGAGCTTGGGCTGGTTCTGGATCTTCTCTTTCCCAAGCCAAATCCAGAGGAGGCCCTCTTGACCATCCCACAACCACCCTAACCTCATGACAATGGTCCTTCTCAGGAGTAGTTCCCACCCTCACATGTGTCGTTCGGAAGCAAGAAGCCGTGGAAAGTTCTAGGTTCAAGTCTGCCTTCCCTGGCTGAGCTTGGACCAATTCTGGATCTTCTCTTTCCCAAGCCAAATCCAGAGGTGGCCCTCTTGACCATCCCACAACCACCATAACCTCATGACAATGGTCCTTCTCAGGAGTAGTTCCCACCCTCACATGTGTCGTTCGGAAGCAAGAAGCCGTGGAAAGTTCTAGGTTCAAGTCTGCCTTCCCTGGCTGAGCTTGGCCCAGTTCTGGATCTTCTCTTTCCCAAGCCAAATCCAGAGGTGGCCCTCTTGACCATCCCACGACCACCATAACCTCATGACAATGGTCCTTCTCAGGAATAGTTCCCACCCTCACACGTGTAGTTCGGAAGCAAGAACACGTGGAAAACTTATTTATCAACACAGGTTCTCAATGACCTGCCCAACTGATTATGACACTCTCCTCATCTACTATTTCTATTTGTAAGCCAGTTGTTGGTTTTACAATCTATAAAATGCTCTCAAACAGAGATGTTATTCCATTAAGCAGCCTCTAAAGGTACACAGAAGGGAATGAGGTCAATAGGCCACCTTGACTGTGGCTACTGAAGCCTCTTGCAACTGTGGTTGGACACCTCGTGAAGAGAGATGGCGAGGAAGATCAGATCTTCTAGAGGAAAAGCTGAACCTCAAAAGGAGACCCTGCACAGCCTGTCTTCTCCCCTTGCTCGACATTTTTCACAGAACTTAGATGACACTACCCTTGAAACAAAGGGGACACATCTACTGGGTTGTTCCTTCACACTCATGCCTTTTGTTGACAATGCATCCCACCTCCTTTGTAGGAGGTGAGGTCACACAGGTGCGTTGACCTTCCAGTCTAACACAAGACTTGTTTCCTTCTAACTTGTGTCCAAAGTTGAGAGGAAACAATGCTCACAATGTCTTCTAAACTCAATACTTTCGCAACCGACTGATGAACCTCATGAGATACATTATGGAGGGCAGTCTACAGTTTGGAACCATTCAACTATTGGGACTACACCTTCCAGAATCCAGCCCAAATTGCTAAGGAGATGTTGAGTTGAGGATCCTGGAAGTTACACTCCAAAAAAAGTAACTTTTCCAAGCTCTGGTCAGACCACCAGTCAATTCAGCCCAGTAGCTGTCTAACGGTTCAGAGTGAGGTCTTATTGGAAAAGTCTGGATGGAGCAGAGAGTGGTCTACCAGAGCATCTAAGGTCTACATAGCAATTATGGTCCTAATTATTTATCTGGGAATAGTAGCAGAGCATTCATGCTTCCAATTTTGATTCAATGTCATATATTCAGGGTGGTCATTCTAGTCTTGGTTTTCTCCATAGAGTCTCTGTGTTCTTGCAATCTGCATATCTATTTAAATTTCAATATGATCCATAAATGAGTGGAAAGCGGAAATGTCCAAAGGACAAATGTAAACGACTCCTTAATTAGTTGCCGGGAAGGAACGGCGTGACCTGAGAAGTCACCAGCGCTTGGTCTTTAAGCAAACTGAAGTGAACCGGTGGCTTGAGGAAAGAGCCGAGCGTGTCTATGCGTGTGCGTATGTGCATGAGCCATGTAATGAAAGCATGTTGGAGGAGGCGAAATTGGGGGCCCGAGGCAGGCAGGATCTCCGAGAAGATCAGAGAAGATGGAAAGACTTGGACAATCAGGACTGTGGAACAAAGCCTCCAGCGCGGTGAGCCTCAGCCTTCAACCCCTTTGCAACAATGTCAAGGAAATAATGCTTGGTAAATATAGAGAGAGCGCTGCACGCACATGTGACCCCGAGGCCAACGGCTTTGATGGACCGACCTTTGACATGCCCCCTCAAGTTCTACTCTTGCTCAAACACGATAATGAGACATGTAAGCTGATAGCCAATTAGAAATGATTCTTTTGGACACAGGATGACCTGACACACTCGGGTCAAGCGAAACAAAGGACGGATGGACCTTATGAACGGCTTTGTCTGCTCCAGATAGAAAAAGGAGAGACCTTTTCAGATCCAGCTGGTGGAGCCGTGGTCGGCCAAGATGGGCAAGAAGTCTGGAAGAAGGGAATTAAGGACTTGTTACAGGGAAGAAGCCTCTCGGTGGAAACTTTGTGCGGATGGTTCAAGGACACCTTGCCTTTGTAGAACACAACAAAGGGCAGCATGAAAGCAACAAGAGACACAGATGTGAGCAACACAACTTTGTCTCAGGTGTTTGGAGGCCACGTCTTATGGAAGCAAGGCAGGAAAAGAAGGTCAACGCCAGCAGAAGCAGCTCGACAGGTGGGTGCGGCAGCCCTTCTAATTGCACCCATAAGCGCAGGACGTAAAACAAAGGAGACAAGAACCCAGAGAGACAGGCCGGAGAACGAGATAGAGGAAGAAGTCCCTGGGCCACTTCCACCCAGACAGGCAATGCAAGGGAAGAGTCAAGAGCAGTGGTGCTCGACTTCTGGCCCGTGGACCACCAGTGGTCCACAAGGCAAGGGATACAAAGCAGAGAGACCCAAAACATCTAAGCCAAGGATCTGATGATAGTGGACAGTTCAACCAAAAACATAAATCTTGGTGGCTTGGTCTTTAAGTTCCTGGGGTGATTTGGGCACTGATTCAGAAAGTTGCATTGGATAATCAGAGCATAATGACCCAAAAAGCTATAGACCAATCTCCCTGTTGTGCCACCTCTACAAAGTTCTGGAGAGACTTATTTTCCATAGAATTACGGAAAAAATAGACCCCTGTCTGATTCCACAGCAAGCTGGCTTCAGGAAAGGCAAAAGCTGCACATTGCAAGGGCTGAACCTGACTCAGCACATAGAAGATGGCTTTGGAAGGCAGCAGATCACAAGTGCTGTCTTCATAGACCTGTGAGCAGCCTATGAGACTGTGAACCACCATTGCCTCCTCCTGAGAAAAATGTATAATATCACAAAGGATGACCACCTCACCCGCCTCATAGGAAACCTGCTACAAAACAGGAGCTTCTTTGTTGAGTTCCAGGGCCAGAGAAGCAGATGGCGGAAACAGAAGAACAGCCTGCCTCAGGGGAGCGTGCTCGCTCCATCCATGTTCAACATCTACACAAATGACCAGCCACAGCCAGAAGGGACAGAAAGTTTCATCTATGCTGATGATCGTGCCATCACTGCTCAAGCAGGGAGCTTTGAGATGGTGGAACAGAAGCTCTCCGAGGTGCTCTTACTGCCTATTACAGGGAAAACCAGCTGATCCCCAACCCATCTAAAACACAGACATGTGCCTTTCACCTTCAGAACAGACAAGCATACCGAGCTCTGACGATTATTACCTGGGAAGGAAGGAATCCCACTGGAGCATGGCAGCGCACCCAAATCCCTGAGAGTCACTCTGGACCGTGCTCTGACCTACAAGAAGCACTGCCTGAACATCAAGCAAAAAGTGGGTGCTAGAAACAATATGATATGAAAGTTGACTGGCACAACCTGGGGATCACAACCAGACACAGTGAAGACATCTGCCCTTGCACTATGCTACTCTGCTGCTGAGTACGCATGCTCAGTGTGGAACCCATCTCACCACGCTAAAACAGTGGATGTGGCTCTGAATGACACATGCCGCATTATCACGGGGTGACTGCACCCTACACCACTGGAGAAACTACACTGCTTAGCCGGTATTGCACCACCTGACATCCGCCAGGAAGTGGCAGCCAATAGTGACAGGACCAAGGCTCTCAAAAAGGAGAGCTGATAGAGGAAAACAGGTGCCATTTTTTTAAATCGGTAGGCCAAATAAAGCCAGAAATAGGTCTAACATCTGGGGCACCAAGATGTGTTTTGGGTTGTTGTAGGTTTTCTGGGCTTTATGACCATGTTCTAGAAGCATTCTCACCTGACGTTTCGGCTGCATCTATGGCAAGCATCCCCAGAGGTAGTGAGGTCTTACAACTGTATTCTCAATTCGCTTCTGACATGACAAATAAATAGCAAATCATGTTGCTTAACCATGGTAGTGGTTCAAGTTCATCTAATTTATCTTTAACAGACCAAAATGGAAAAAGTGTTATGGCAACCTCTGAGGATGTTTCCCATAGATGCAGGTGAATGTTTCAACTGACCACCTTGATTAGCATTTGATAGCCTGGCAGTGCCTGGGGCAAACTTTTGTTGAGAGGTGATTAGTTGTTCTTGTTTCTTTCCTCTCTTTTGTTGTGCTGTTGTAATTTTAGTGTTTTTTAATACTGGTAGCCAGATTTTGTTCATTTTCATGGTTTCCTCCTTTCTGTTGAAATTGTCCATATGCTTGTGTATTTTAAGGTGGTCGGGTGAAACATTCCCACCTAGCTCCAGCAGACAAGAGTCCTTCATCCCACCCTGGTCATTATTCCACAGATATATAAACCGTTTTTCCTAGTTCCAGCAGGCCTTACTACCTCTGAGGATGCTTGCCATAGATGCAGGCGAAACGTCAGGAGAGAATGCCTCTAGACCATGGCCATATAGCCCAGAAAACCTACAACAACCCAGTAATTCCAGCCATGAAATCCTTCGACAATACAAGATGTATTTTGTTGGCAAGTAAAATTGTCATCAAGTCAACTCATGGCAATGACAAATGAGAAACTTTCAAATCTTTCTTGGAAACTCGGGGTTATGGCCTCCTTGATAGAAGCTGGATCTAGACTGGCCTATAATTCGGTTTCAGAATGCAAATTAAATGCATTGAGCTGGAGTATATGAGTCTGCGCCTTCTGAAAGTGGAGTGTATGGCAACGCAGATCCAGCCGGAGTCTCTCCACCGAGAAGGCGGCCTTTCCTTTGTCCTTCGTCCTTCTTCTCCCTTCTCAAACATCGCTGGGTGTTCAAAGGAGTCACGTTCTCTCTCACAGATCTGATGGAGGCAAACAGAAGCTAATGAGCTGTAGAGAGCTTGCGAAGATGTTCAGACCGATCTTCTGTCGCCAGGATGAGGATGGAGAGAAAGGCCTTTGTGTCAAAGGCGATTCGGAAGTTGTCCTTGCTTTACACCTTACGTAGGAAGGTCTCCATGGAGCTTCCATTAAGTTCTGGGTCGTTGCTGTTTTCCACACTTCTCCCACTGGTTAAATTTCCATAGAGTGAGGTCCTTGGGTAAATGTTTCGGACATCTGTAGGGATACCAAGGTGCTTGTTTATAAAGCCATTCCCCTCCCAACCCTGCTCTATGCCTGCGAAACGTGGACTGTCTACAGACGTCACATCCAGCTCCTGGAACGATTCCATCTGCACTGCCTCCGGAAAATTCTGCAAATCTCTTGGGAAGACAGACGGGGAAACGTCAGCGTGATGGAAGAAGCAAAGACCACCAGTATTGAAGCGATGGTCCTCCGCCATCAACTCCATGTTGTCCGGATGCCCGACCACCGTCTCCCAAAGCAGTTGCTCTACTCCGAACTCAAGAACGGAAAACAGAATGTGGTGGGCAGGAAAAGAGATTGAAAGATGGGCTCAAAGCCAACCTTTAAAACTCTGGCATAGACACTGAGAGAGAACTGGGAAGCCCTGGCCCTTGAGCGCTCCAGCTGGAGGTCAGCTGTGTCCAGCAATGCTGCAGAATTTGAAGAGGCACGAATGGAGGGCGAAAGGGAGAAACGTATCAAGCCAACCCCGACCGAGACCGCGTCCCACCTGGAAATCAATGCCCTCACTGTTGGAGAAAGGAGCCGTCGGTGGCTCAGTGAGTTAAACCCCTGTGCCGGCAGGACTGAAGACCGACAGGTTGCAGGTTTGAATCTGGGGAGAGGCGGATGAGCTCCCTCTATCAGCTCCAGCTCCTCATGCAAAGGGGACATGAGAGAAGCCTCCCACAAGGATGATAAAAACGTCAAAATCATCCGGGTGTCCCCTGGGCAACGTCCTTGCAGACGGCTAATTCTCTCACACCAGAAGCAACTTGCAGTTTCTCAAGTCACTCCTGACACGACCAAAAAGTGTTGGAGAACATGCAGGTCAAGAATAGGGCTCCACAGTCACCTACGGACCCACCATAACACTGATCCTGGAAGACTATCCTAGTTGGCCAACGAGGGATCGCCTAAGTAAGTAAGTAAGTAAGTAAGTAAGTAAGTAAGTTTCTTGAGTAATGTCTGAAGCATCCCTTCCTTCAATACATGAATCCAGTGAAGAGCAAATCTCTCCCGTTTGCTTTGTGTCATTACGGCGCCCTTGAAAGTGGCACTGAAGGTGTTGCACAAGGGTTGAACTTGGAAGTCTCTGTTGGAAGGAGCCAATGAATTAGCAGCCTCCTTTACAACCGGCCACTGATTGCTTTCCATTTCAGGACTCGGATTGCGCGGATTGCGGCCATTGGTGATGCTGAGACGACACCCGTGTCCTCCGGTCCCTTCCGCGCCTGCCCTTGCGCTGTGGCTCAATTTGACCGAGTTGTCATTCAAAGGAGTCAGGAAAGGGAAGGCCTCCTTCTTCCATTTGACGAAATGGAGCAAACAAGCTCCGTTTTGCGTTTGTTTTCTTTTTCTAAAGGTGTCGCTGGGCACAAAGTGAAGCCGCCTCCGCCGCCCTGTTCTCCGCGAACCATCATTTGCTCTCGGTCGGTAAGGAGGTTGTGCAAATGATTGCCTTTTTTGAAAGCCCAGGCCACAAAGAGAAGAAGAAGAAGAAGAAGGAGGGATGGAGAGGAAGGGAGCCCCGCTCAACCGTATTAGAAGAGGACCTTCCATACACTCCTCCGCTGACCCCTCCAGAGGTCAACCTGGCATTTCCCCATTTGCAATTCAAACCGGGCGCCGGAGCGGACCGAGGGCAAACGCGGGCTCTTGATTATATCGGCGAGGTCATCATTGCTATGCACAGTCGGAAAGAGCCATTCTCCCTTCCTCGGCGCATTATCAAATTTTCTGTACAAAGAAAGAGAAGGCATCCCTATTTGGCAAGCGAGATCGCAAAGGTGGGGCGGGAGGTTTGCCAAAAGCCGGGGCGCGTTTCATGTTAATGCCGGGAAATATACGGAGGGGCAGCGCGGGGTCAGGTCCGGAGCAGGCTCAAATTGGTCGGGGAACACCGCCCGGGTTCAGGTAAAGAGGGGCCCTTTCCGATGCCTTCCGATGCCTTCCTTTTGTCTCTCTCTCCATCTCCCGCGCTCACACACGCAAACACAGAGGCAGAATCCCACTTCCAGAAAGTAAAACTTGTCATTAGCGCATGAAACGGGAGGCAATCTCGGCTGAAAGCACATGGAAAACGGCACAGGCTGGGCTCATGGATCTGTCAACAGCCCCGGCTCAAAGGTGTTCTTCTTGCTCTTCGTCGCACCTCAAATATGGTGAAACCTTCTTCCCTAACATGCCTTCTCCGTCTTCAACCGCGTCGCGTTTGGCAGAATGAAAGGGCGGAGAGGAAAAAGGACATGCAAATCGCAAAGGAGCAAAGACTCTGGACCAGATGAGAGGTGCGGAAATTTTCCTCATTTCAATACCCAAAGGAGTTCCAATGTTGGATGAAGAAGCTCAACAACAACAACAGGTTATGGGCAAGAGTGGGGTCTGTGGGCATTTGAGACACACCAGCCTGGAATTCTTGACTCAGGTTGAAAAGAATGGAAATAATGGCAATCCAATGATAATGCGAAAGGAAGAAACATGAATGCCAGACTCATCTGATCTCTTTTTTTGATAGAGTTACAAGCTGGGTAGATGCGGGGAATGATGCCGTGGATGTCTGGATTTCAGGAAGGCCTTCTTCGACAAGGTCCCCCATGACCTTCTGGCAAGGAAACTAGTCCAATGTTGGCGAGGCAAAATGACGATGAGGTGGATCTGGAATTGGTTAAATGGACGAACCCAGAGGGTGATTCTCCCCAAGGCTTCCTCCTCTTCATCCTGGAAAGAAGGGATGAGTGGAGTGCCACCCGCAGGGTTCCGTCCTGTGCCCGGTCCTGCTCAGGATCTTGATTAATGACTTAGATGAAGGGTTCGAAAGCAGAATGCAGATGACACCAAATTGGGAGGGAGAGCCAATACTCCAGAAGACAAGAGCAGGATTCAAAACGATCTTGACAGACTAGAGAGATGATGGGCCAAAACTAACAAAATGAAGTTCAACAGGGGCAAATGCAAGATACTCCACTTTGGCAGGAAAAACGAAATGCAAAGAGACAGAATGGGGGACAATGCCTGGCTTGAGAGCAGGGCGTGTGGAAAAGATCTTGGAGTCCTGGTGGGGAGGAAGGTGAACATGAGCCAGGAATGTCATGTGGCGGCAAAAAAAGCCAATGGGATTGTGGCCTGCATCAAGAGGAGCCTAGTGTCTAGGTCCAGGGAAGTAATGCTCCCCATGCTCTATTCCACTTTGGTTAGACCACACCTGGAATATTGTCTCCAATACTGGGCACCACAGTTGGAGAGAGATATTGACTCTAAGCTGGAATGTGTCCAGAGAAGGGTGACTAAAATGATCAAGGGTCTGGAGAACAAGCCCTATGAGGAGCGGCTTAAGGAGCTGGGCACGTTTAGCCTGAAGAAGAGAAGGCTGAGAGGAGACATAATGAGGGCAATGGATAAATATGTGAGAGGAAGCCACAGGGAGGAGGAGGGAGCAAGCTTCCTTTCTGCTTCCCTGGAGACTAGGACGCAATGGAACAATGGCTTCAAACTACAAGAGAGGAGATTCCATCTCAACATGAGGAAGAACTTCCTGACTGTGAGAGCCGTTCAGCAGTGGAACTCTCTGCCCCGGAGTGTGGTGGAGGCTCCTTCTTTGGAGGCTTTTAAACAGAGGCTGGATGGCCATCTGTCAGGGGTGCTTTGAATGCAATATTCCTGCTTCTTGGCAGAATGGGGTTGGACTGGGTGATGGCCCAGGAGGTCTCTTCCCACTCTAGGATTCTATGAATTTATTATTTATCTTGATTTAATGATCCCTTTTCTCGCTATGGATCTCCTCTTACTTGTGTTGTCTTCTCCCCAGATGCTGCATTCTCCAAAGTTTGCCTTCAACAAACAAAAAACTAATCTCAAGGCCATTTGGTGACCCTCTGATTTGGAAATCATGTTCTGCCCACCACAATCTAGGCCTGGACACAGGGGCAGATGATTTGGTGTCCTTGGGATCTCATTAAACTACAGCTTTCATTCACTTTCACCTCATCATGCTGGGAGGTGAAGTCCAACAAACTTCTGCTTCTGGAACTTGGCTTCCTAGACCTGAAACCCAAGAGGGTTCTTGCATTTTTAATGGTTTTCCCTTTGAGCAGGTGTTGCTCTTTGGGCATCCAAGCAACATGATTCATCCCTCCTCACCTTTAGAAAAAAGTTAAAAACGTGGATGTGGGTTCAGGCCTTTGAGTAATTAAGCGGACAGTGACAATAACAATGTTGACAATGGTTTGGAAATGGAATATGGATAAGTTCGATCGAGCATCCAACCACAGTTTTCGGCCAATAGTGGCCACCAGAGTGGTAATTCTTAGTAGATTTTAATTGTATAGTTTTAATGTTTTTAACTATTTATAATTATTGACTGTTTGTTTTAAAATATTTGAAATAAATAAATAAATAGCCGGCAATTCCTTTTTTGTTGGGAGCCTTCAAGTCTAAATGTCTGTCTGTCTGTCTGTCTGTCTGTCTGTCTGTCTGTCTATCTATCTATCTATCTATCTATCTATCTATCTATCTATCAGTTTGTCTATCCATCCTTCCTTCCATCCACCCACCTATCCATTTGTTTATCCATCCATCCATCCATCTATTTATCCATCCATCCATCCGTATATCCATTCACCTATAGATCTATCCATCTATCCATCCATCCAGCCTGCCTGCCTTCCTTCCTTCCATGCACCCACTTATCCATTTGTTTATCGGTCGATCGATCTATTCATCCATCTATCTATTCATCTATCCATCCATCCATCCAGCCTTCCTTCCTTTCTTCCACCCACCCACCCACTTATCCATTTGTTTATCGATCTATCTATCTATCCATCCATCTAACTATTCATCTATCTATCTATCCATCCATCCATCTATAGATCTATCCATCCAGCCAGCCTTCCTTCCTTCCACCCACTTATCCATTTGTTTATCAATCGATCAATTGATCTATCCATCCATCCATCTATTCATCTATCTATCCATCCATCCATCCATCTATAGACCCATCCATCCATCCATCCATCCATCTATAGATCTATCTATCTTCTATCTATCTATCTATCTATCTATCTATCTATCTATCCATCCATCCATCCATCAATCAATAGATCTATCTATCCATCCATCCATCCATCCATCCATCCATCCATCCATCAATAGATCTATCTATCTATCTATCTATCTATCTATCTATCCATCCATCCATCCATCCATCCATCCATCCATCCATATATCTATCCATCCATCCATCCATCCATCCATCCATCCATCCATCCATATATCTATCCATCCATATATCTATCCATTCATCTATCCATCCATCCATCCATCCATCCATCCATCCATCCATCACAGGGTTTTCTTGACAAGGTTTTTCACAAGAGGCTTGCCCTTGGCGTCCCTTGAAGCCGAGAGTGTGACATGCTCAAGATCAGCCAGTAGCTTTCCAACATGGCTCAGCAAAGATTTGAATTCTGGTCTCCAGAATTGTAAGGTGCATATTGTCAGGTGCATTTACACTGTGGAATTTATTATTATTATTATTATTATTATTACTACTACTACTACTACTACTACTACTACTGCGCTTTATCTCCCCCAAAGGGCTTGACATAAAAGCATCGGCATAACCATTTAAAATACACAAATACGCAAACCTTAAAACAGGATTAAATACAACCAGCATTCCAAAATTTCCCAGTGAATGCAGCTTGGCACCACGTTCCCTGCCAGAGCTCAATGCCTGATTAATAATAATCTGGTCTCGCGACTCTCGCTGGCTGCCAAAGTCTATTGCTCACTTTAAGCATGGAGAAATATGCACATACAAGCTACAGATGCAAATATGCACCTGTAGCTTGTATGTAAAGTGGGGCCATTGTATGTTTGCACATGTTGCAGAACGAACACACGGCAGAGGTGAAGATTTGCATGAGGTGTGCTTCGGTGTGTTTCCCCGCTTGGTACAGAACAATCAATCGGGGGGAAGTGAAGTGGCGCAGGGCCTCTTGACTGGGTTGCGCGCAGAAGAGAGCATGGAAACGGAGCATTTCTGCGGCTCCCTCGTGAGCGCGAGGCAGGCTTGGCTTCCTCCCGTCCTCTCCCCTCGTTTTGGAACAAGGAGCGCAAATCCCACATCAGGCCTTAATGTATTTGGTTTTTTTGTCTGTGAATATTTATAACAGTGGGGGGAAAAAATCCGGGACAGCTGGTAATGCATTCTGAAGTGTGTTAACAACACAGCCCCAAACAGCTCCCTATTGATCACATAATGCCTCTCTTTCCCGGCCAAGTATGCCGTATACTTACAGATAGAAAGGAAAGAGAACACCACCAACTTCAAGTACCTTTTGCTTCAAGCGGTTTTTCACCTCCTTTATCCCCATTCTTGCGTGATCTTTCGCCTGCACAGGAAAGAAAAGAGGTGCGCGTCAGAAAGGGGTGCGCATCAGAAATCCTGCTCTGGCTCCGGAGGAAAGACATCCCCGTTTTGGCCCCCCAAAGACCCACCTTTCCTGATTACGGGGAACAAGGGAAGGGAAGGGAGGGAGGGCTCGGGGCACGCCAAGCGAGAGGCATAATGGACGGAAAAACAAACACACAGGCAAGAGGTTAAAAAAACAATCTTTAATGAGGGAAAATGAGGTTTTGTTTGCCGAGAAGATCCTCTCTCTCTCTCTCTCTTATTATAAAGCCCAACTTGATGGTTCCAGCCTCTAATTATTTTTTATCTCTGCTCTGCAGCGAGGAAGGTGAGAAGACCAGCTGCTTCTCGCCAAGGCGGGATCCAATCCTCAGCCTTGCAGGGAAATTCGGGGAGAAAGGCGTTAAGCCCATGGCGTTGCTGCAGCGCAGTGGGGAGCGGAGGAGGATGCACGTTCTGGCGTCTATTCCAAATCAACTACCCTAGATATTGGTAAAAGTTGACCCTCCAGATGTTCTGGACTCGAACTCCCACAACATGGGTATGTAGATGATCCCTTCACTGACTGAAGTGTCCGGTTCCAAGAGGACAAAGGCATCAGTCAACTTCAGCCATCTCTCCAGGTGTTTTGGACTTCCAACACCCACAACGTGGGTATGCAGATGATCCCTTGATGGACTGAAGTGTCCACTTCCAAGAGGACAATGTCATGGGCCAACTTGGGCCCTCCCTCCAGGTGCTTTGGACTCCAGCTCCCACAACGTGGGTATGCAGATGACCCCTTGATGGACTGAAGTGTCCAGTTCCAAGAGGACCAAGGCATGAGCCAACTTGGTCCCTCCCTCCAGGTGTTTTGGACTCCAGCTCCCATAACGTGGGTATGCAGATGATCCCTTGATTGACTGAAGTGTCTACTTCCAAGAGGACAAAGCCATGGGCCAACTTGGGCCCTCCCTCCAGGTGTTTTGGACTTCAGCTCCCACAACGTGGGTAAGCAGATGACCCCTTGACTGACTGAAGTGTCCACCTCCAAGAGGACAAAGGCCTGGGCCATCTTGGGTTCTCCCTCCAGGGGTTTTGGACTTCAAATCCCACAACATGGGTATGCAGATGATCCCTTGATGGACTGAAGTGTCCACTTCCAAGAGGACAATGTCATGGGCCAACTTGGGCCCTCTCTCCAGGTGTTTGGAACTCCAGCTCCCACAACGTGGGTAAGCAGATGACCCCTTGACTGACTGAAGTGTCCAGTTCCAAGAGGACTAAGGCATGGGCCAACTTGGGCCCTCCCTCCAGGTGCTTTGGACTCCAACTCCCACAACATGGGTATGCAGATGATCCCTTGATTGACCCAAGTGTCCAGTTCCAAGAGGACCAAGGCATGAGCCAACTTGGTCCCTCCCTCCAGGTGTTTTGGACTCCAGCTCCCATAACGTGGGTATGCAAATGATTCCTTGACTGACTGAAATGTCCAGTTCCAAGAGGACAAAGGCCTGGGCCATCTTGGGTTCTCCCTCCAGGGGTTTTGGACTTCAAATCCCACAACGTGGGTATGCAGATGATCCCCTGACTGACTGACGTGTCCACTTCCAAGAGGACAAAGGCATGGGCCAACTTTGGCCTTCCCTCCATGTGTTTTGGCCTTCAACTCCCACAACATGGGTATGCAGATGATCCCTTGATGGACTGAAGTGTTCAGTTCCAAGAGGGCAAAGGAATGGGCCAACTTTGGACCTCCCTCCAGGAGTTTTGGGCTTCAACTCCAACAATCCCTAACAGCCTCAGGCCCCTTCCTTTTCTGAAAAAAAAAGGGGCTGAGGCAGTTAGGGATTGTGGGAGTCGAAGTACAAAACACTTGGAGATCTGAAGTTTGCCCATGCCTGAACTACCCTATTGACTCAAATCTAATGCTCACCTTTTGGGGCTCAACGATCTTGCCAAAACAAGTGTGTGCATTAGATTTGCATGATGTGATCACCTTAGTCCTGAGCCAACATCAATTATGAGGGAGAGCTAATACTCTAGAAGACAGGCCAAGTGACAACGCAGACTCTTCAGCTTGGAAATGGAGACCAGCACCTTCTCCAGCAGAGCCAGAGATGAGCACCACCTCCAAAGCCAGAAATGAAAGGAGAAGCCTTTGCCCTTGTTTGTGTTTGTGTATCTCATTGTATTGTAACAAGGCATTGAATGTTTGCTGGTATCTGTTTACACTGTAATCCGCTCGGAGTCCCCACAGGGCGGACTATAATCAAAGGGATGTTGTTGTTGTTGTTGTTGTTATTATTATTATGCAAATCATTTGTTCTTCCCTCATAAATGAAGAACTTCCATTAAAAAATTCAATCCAAAACCTTGGAAGCTATTTCAATGCCTGATTTACAAAATGTTTATACCATTCGGTCGCTCTTGTCCATTCATTTGGTTAGTTTTGGCCATTCAGCTCTAATCTGTTGAGGTCGTATTGAAGTGCGATCCTGTCTTCTAGAGTATTAATTTGGCCCCATCTGCAAACTTGATAAGAACATGCCCTCTAGACCTTCATCCAAGTCATGCACAAAGATGCTCAACCGCATAACTCCCCACTTTCCCTGCGTAAGTTTGGGGTCAGATTCATAAGCTCTAACCCTAGACGGTGTTTCAGAAGCACGCAACCCACAACCTTCTCACATACATTTACACAATTTGGTGGCACTTACAAACTTGTAGACCGTCTTCATGGCGGGGTTGGCCTTGGTCTTGACCGTATTCAAAATGGCACCGCTTCCTTTCTGCAAAGAAAAACAAAGAATGCAGCAAAGTAATGTCAGGACAGAAGTAGTGCCATCAGCAGTTTGTTGTAGGTTTTTCCGGGCTATATGGCTATGTTCTGGAGGCAATTTTTCCTCCAGGAAAATTGCCTCCAGAACATGGTCATATAGCCCGGAAAAACCTACAACAACCCAGTGATTCCGGCCATGAAAGCCTTTGACAATACAGTGCCATCAGCGTTACTCCTACATGCAATATATGTGGGAGAATAGGTCCAAAAGGCAACAAATGGAGCAATGTTACGGTTCAGTCAGAGACTGACGATGAGGGGATTGTTCAGAGTTTGTGAGAAATGATAGGCTTTCCAGTGTGGGAAATGAGGGGATTTTGGATCATGATTTTCTCTGGGAGGATCTGTGTCTGGTCAGAAAGAAATGGCTTCAGAGCAGGGAGGAGATGGAGATGCTTTGGCATTGGAAGATAGAGAAGACCTTTCCCCTCATCGTTCCTTGGCAACTGAAGATAAGGAGCTGGAAGGGAAGATCTTTCCCAAGGGAAAACACCTGAGGTCAGTAGGAGTAGGAGACTCAATCTCCAGGAGTAGAGAGTCAGATTACAGAGGTCACAGAGCCTCTGTGAGAAATCTCTGAAACAAACCAGATGTCAAAGGCATGACTTCATGGCTTGTGGACCTTAAATTAAAGTATTGTTTACTGAAAGGGTCAGAAGAGGCAACGCTGCATTAAAGTGTACACTTTAGGTCTTGTTCTTGTTGAAGATCTTTGGGAATGTCTTGCACTCATGTTCATGAATTCATGTTTTGGAAGAAGTTCCAGTGTTCCTGGTTATGGATTTAGAACTATGTTTTGATTTAGAACTATGTTTCAGACCTCACAACCTCTGAGGATGCTTGCCATAGATGCAGGCAAAACGTCAAGAGAGAATGCCTCTAGAGCATGACTGATATAGCCTGAAAAAACCTACAACAACTCTATGTTTTGATTCCTGGTTTTTTTCATGTATCTTCTCACTTTTGAACAGAACTTTGATGTTTGGATTGTCACCTTTTGAAAGCCTTTTTTCCTACTGCTTCTTGGACATTGCTTTTCACATTGTCTTTTGCCTTTTAATATTTGCTTCCTTCAATAAACTGCTTAATTAGTACTACTGGACTCGTGTGGTGCTGAGTGCAAAGGTGAATACAGGCCAGAGTGCAACATCCTTCGACAACAACTACGCAGGGAACACAACGAAGGCCAGCAGAATCCACCTCCAGATTATTCCAGAAGGGTAGAGCTTCACAGACAGGAGGCACAACAAGAAATGTGTGCGAGACTCTGAGATGTCAGACAGAATAATCGAGCATCCCCGTGACGTGTTTTATTTATTTTGCAACACATGTTGACTTGTGTTGCATTATGCATTGTTCTAATAAAATCTGGTTGACACAAAAAAGGAGGGACAGCACCCCAACGTCAGGGACATACGCACACGACGGACGGAGGAGCCAAGTGCTGTCGTCTTTGCAAAAGGAATCATTAGCCCTTCCTTGTTGTACGTCTTAATTAACCATGATCAGCAATGCGAGCCAACAACTTCTTGTTCCAAATGATTGCGCACTGGATTTTTTTTATTAATTCATAACTTTCCTCTTTCTGCAGCTCGTGGAACATTATTTGACATTCTGTGAGAACATCAGAGAAGCCGGACGGTGGGCTAGGGTCACGTTTGTCGGGACCTCGATAATCAAGGCGATCTGATCCTCCGTCTCCACTGTCTGTGCACAGCAATTCCTGCCTCCGAGAAGGTATTGGTTTCGCCCCCCTGCTAATTAAACCTCTTTCTATATCACGATCTTACAGGTAAGGCGAATTGCAGAATTGCAGCTGGATTAACATCTCTTCTGGGCCTGCCTTCCATATTCCTCACATCGTGTAGCTCATCCGTGTCGATTAAGAACGGGAGTGCTCATCCCCAAAAAAACCCCACCTTACTTTTATGCACATCAGAGAGAAAGAAAGAGTAGCCAATTTCTTGGAGCTCCATCCTTGGAGGCTTTGAAACAGAGGCTGGATGGCCATCTGTCAGGGGTGCTTTGATTGTGCATTTCCTGCATGGCAGAAGGGGGTTGGACTAGATGGTTCATGGGGTCTCTTGCAACTCTCTTATTCTATGTTTCTATGGTTTTAGAGCCCCAAACAGTATGTAAAAAATAATACAGCTGGACCTCTGTATCCACAGATGTTTGTTCCCAAGATTCAGCGTACCTTTGAAGGCAACCCTAAGGTTGAAGTTTTCCCCTGCTTTAAGAACTGGGATGATCCCCAGGACAGAAGCCACTGAAAAGCCACACTAAGGAGCATTTGTGCCACAGGAGACACTTACCCTCACTGTCGACAGCCACTGGTGGTACAGCTTATCGCTACCTGATCCAAAGAGAGAGGACACAGGTTAAATGGGGGCACGTATTCTTAAGACCAGCAGGCCTCAGAATACAATGCTGAATAATAATGATGATGATGTTTGTTTATACCAGTCCTGGGCAAACTTTGTCCCTCCAGGTGTTTTGGACTCCAACTCCCACAACATGGGTATGCAGATGATCCCTTGATTGACTGGAGTGTCCAGTCCCAAGAGGATCAAGGCATGGGCCAACTTGGGCCCTCCCTCCAGGTGCTTTGGACCTCAACTCCCCAACAAGGGTATGCAGATGACCTCTTGACTGACTGAAGTGTCCAGTCCCAAGAGGACAAAAGCATGGGCCAACCTGGGCCCTCCCTCCAGGTGCTTTGGACCTCAACTCCCACAACAAGGGTATGCAGATGACTTCTTGACTGACTGAAGTGTCCAGTTCCAAGAGGACAAAGGCATGGGCCGACTTTGGCCCTCCCTCCAGGTGTTTTGGACCTCAACTCCCACAACGTGGGTATGCAGATGACCCCTTGATAAACTGGTGTCCAGTCCCAAGAGGACAAAGCCATGGGCCAACTTTGTCCCTCCCTCCAGGTGTTTTGGACCTCAACTCCCAAAACAAGGGTATGCAGATGACCTCTTGATGGACTGAAGTGTCCAGTTGCAAGAGGACAAAGGCATGGGCCAACTTGGGCCCTCCCTCCAGGTGCTTTGGACCTCAACTCCCACAACAAGGGTATGCAGATGATGTCTTGACTGACTGAAGTGTCCAGTTCCAAGTGGACAAAGGCATGAGCCAACTTGGGCCCTCCCTCCAAGTGCTTTGGACTCCAACTCCCACAACGTGGGTATGCAGATGACCCCTTGATGGACTGAAGTGTCCAGTTCCAAGAGGACAAACACATGGGCCAACTTGGCCCCCCCTTCCAAGTGCTTTGGACTCCAACTCCCACAACATGGGTATGCAGATGACCCCTTGATGGACTGAAGTGTCCAGTTCCAAGAGGACAAAGACATGGGCCAACCTTGGCTTTCCCTCCAGGTGCTTTGGACTTCAACTCCCACCATTCCTAAAAGCCTCTGGCCCTTCCCTTTTCCCCAGTTCAGGACCTGGGCAGCCTCCTTAGTAGCAGGTGGAAAGAAGTGAGAATTGGACGTCATCTGCGTACAGATGGTATTGAATTCCAAACTCTGGATGATCTCTCCCAGCAGCTTCATATAGATGTTAAACAGTATAGGAGACAATACTGAGCCCTGCGGAACCCCACAGGACAAAGACCGCGGAGCTGAGCAAGTGTCCCCCAGCAACACCTTCTGGGAATGGTCCTCCAGGAAGGACTGGAGCTACGGCAAAGCTCTGCATGTCGAAATGAAACCCATAAAGATTGTGGCTTACCGGCATATTCGCTCATGTTGATCTCTTCCTCAAAGACATCGCTGAAGCCTTCTCCAGAGTTGAGGAGATCGAGGCGGCCATCAATAAACTTCAGGAAGGAGAAAAGAAAAGACACACAAGGGGAATTCCTCAAAGTCACCCAACAAAAAAAAATGTTGTTGTTGTTTATTTATGCCCCACTTTTTGTCTCCATAAAGGAAGCTCGCCTTCCTAGCAAGGTGCAAACACTTGTTTGAGCAAAGAAAGGGGCCAGGGTACCTATGCTTTTGGGGTGAAGCCCAGTGATTCCAGCTGTGAAAGCCTTCGATAATATATTACTTATGCTTCATTTCATTAGTGGGAAGACCAATGGTCACGAGCCATGTTTTCCTGCCTAATGGCACTCCCTCCTTTGCAGTTCAGACTCAAAGGAAGACAAAGAAAGCTTTTTGTCAAGTTTTACTATTATGGAATACTGAGTGGGGGGGGGGGGCAAACCCCACAATGCTCTTGAAAATGGATCATCAAATAATATAGAAGACTGGGTTGCTACGGGCTTTCCGGGCAGCCTGGCCATGTTCCAGCAGCATTCTCTCCTGATGTTTCACCTGCATCTGTGGCTGGCATCCTCAGAAGTTTGTTCAGAGGTCTGTTACAAATGAGGCAAGTGGGGTGTATATATATCTGTTGTATATTTATATGTATATGTATACACACACACACATATAGTGTGTGTGTGTGTGTGTGTGTGTATACTTCACAGATACACACACATATACAGTGTGTGCTTGTGTGTGTGTATATATATATATACACACACACACACATACACACAAACATACATATGTTTGTATGTGTGTGTGTGTGTATCTTATATATACACACACACATACAAACATATGTATGCGTGTACACACACACACCCCACATGCCTCACTGCCAACAAACCTCTGAGGATGCCATTAGCCACAGATGCAGGCAAAATGTTAGGAGAATGCTACTGGGACATGGCCATCCAGCCCAAAAAACTCATAGCAACACAGTGTTGTAGTCTGGCAAGCATCAGAAGATTGTTCTGAATGTTCAGAGGATTGGGGGGGGGGGGGGGGTGTGGGGGTGGGATGATGAGTTTCAAAGTGAGGAGTTTGTGAATGATCGGAGAGAACTGCAGGCAGACGAAGCCAATGCTTTGGATTCTTGTGCTCATTCCCAGTCAGCAGGGGAAGTGAAAGTTCCAGTTCCTTTGAGAAAAGGCCTTGGGCAGATGGGGAGTTTTCCAGGGAGAATAGATTAGATCTGAGAATGCAGGGAGTGAAAGATAGGCAAACTAGATATTTGGAGAGAATCCGAAATAAGGCCCTGAAGTCTAGATGTCTCAGGCATGATGTCATGGGTGTCTAAGAGGGCTTAAATTAAGTGGTTTGGTTTCAGGCCTCTCAGAGGAGACAACGTTCCTTTAAGGAGATTGTTCTCCTGTTTCTGCTTATGCCTGTTTTCCCTTGGAGTGTTTACCTTGGAAAAGTTCCCGTTTTCATGGATTTATGTTTGAATTTTGCTGTGAATTTTTGGTTTTCTTGTCATTTTGGGGATTTTGTATTTTTGATGCTACTGATCCTTTTGGAATCCCCCCCCCCCCTTATCTACTTTCTTTAATAAATATGTTTAGATAGAATTACCGAACTCTGGTGTGGTGCTGGGTGAGAAAGAGTTTCAGTGCTACGAGTGCAACAGACAACGCAATACAGAAGACATTTCCTTTTGACCCATAAATTACACTAATTAGGGATCGAAGTGACCAGCCCTATTTCATGGCACACAGCCCCATATATAGATCACAGCCCACAGACAGCATACGGGGTATTGAACCCTGGAAAGTACCTGCTTGAAGAGCTGCAGCTGGATGGCATTCTGCAGGAACTGTCGCATGGTGGCGGAGCGGTGGGAGGCAAAGGTTTCTTCGCAGAAGGTGATTGGCTCTCCCTGGGGAAAAGACAAGAGCGGTAAAGGGGGTCAATGCACACGGAGCCAGATTGGTCTCTTGAGTCACCGTGAATGGACCATCATTGGAAAAACATGAAGGAACAAGAGCCCAAGAAGCTAGCCTGCTCCACCAGATTCACCTGCGGCCTAAAGGCTGGCAAACTCAAGCCATTGTTTCAGGATTGATTTGGGATGGAATGGCTGTATTTCCCAAATCTGATATCCCAGGAGTTTTGAGATCCATGAACGTGTCAATCTTCATCTCCAGCATTTCTCATCAAGGAACATGGAAGGCACTGCAGACTCCTTCAACCAGAGAAGTCAGCCATAGCAGAGCACCTGATGAACCAGCCTGGACACAGCATATTATTGGAGAACACAGAAATGCTGGACCACTCTCACAACCACCATGTCAGGCTACACAGAGAAGCCATTGAAATCCACAAGAAGCATGTGGACAATTTCAACAGAAAGGAGGAAACCATGAAAATGAACAAAGTCTGGCTACCAGTATTAAAAAACTCTAAAATTACAACAGCAAAACAACAGAGAGGAAACAACCAGGCACATCTTAACACCTCTCAGCAAGAGATTTTCCCAGGCTCAGGCAGGCCTTCAAATGCTAATGAAGGTGGTCAGTTGAAACATTCACACCTAGCTCCAGCAGAGAAGAGTCCTTTGTCCCACCCTGGTCATTCCACAGATATATAAACCCTTTTTCCTAGTTCCAACAGACCTCACTACCTCTGAGGATGCTTGCCATAGATGCAGGCGAAACGTCAGGAGAGAATGCCTCTAGAACATGGCCATAGAGCCCGAAAAAACCCACAAGAACCTAATGATTCCAGCCATGAAAGCCTTCGACAAGATCTTGGAGTCTTCGTGGACAACAAGTTAAACATGAGCCAGGAATGTGATGAGGCGGCAAAAAAAGTCAATGGGATGTTGGCCTGCATCAAGAGGAGCCTAGTGTCTAGATCCAGGGAAGTCCTGCTCCCCATGCTCTGTTCAGCCTTGGTGAGACCACTTTACCTGGAATATTGTGTCCAATTCTGGGCACCACAATTCAAGAGAGAGATTGACTCTAAGCTGGAATGTGTCCAGAGGAGAGCGACTCAAATGATCAAGGGTCTGGAGAACAAGCCCTATGAGGAGCGGCTTAGGGAACTGGGCATGTTTAGCCTGAAGAAGAGAAGACGGAGAGGAGACATGATAGCCATGTATAAATATGTGAGAGGAAGCCACAGGGAGGAGGAGGGAGCAAGCTTGTTTTCCGCTTCCCTGGAGACTAGGACAAGGCTTCAAACTACAAGAGAGGAGATTCCATCTGAACATGAGGAAGAACTTCCTAACTGAGAGAGCCGTTCAGCAGTGGAACTCTCTGCCCCAGAGGGAGTGTGGTGGAGGCTCCTTCTTTGGAGGCTTTTAAACAGAGGCTGGATGGCCATCTGTCAGGGGTGATTTGAATGCAATATTCCTGCTTCTTGGCAGAATGGGGTTGGACTGGAGGATTGCCCAGGAGGTCTCTTCCAACTCTAGGATTCTAGGATTCTATGATTCTATGATTCTGTGATTCTATTACTACTACTACTACTACTACTACTACTACTACTACTATTCTAGGGCCAAAATCGACCAACGTTTCTAAATGCTCCATGCGGACAGAGCCCCTCGAAGGTCAGGAAAGCCACAATGGAACATCTACGGTGGTTTGAGGACACAACAGGGTATAAAGTCCAGGAGTGAAATGGCAGCAGTTTACAGTGCCATGACTGAATAGACCGGATTATACATTTTGCATGTTGACTCTAATAGGAGGGAGGAAATGAATCTGCAGAGGAGTTTGGACTTGAAGGACTCCTGCTTCACAGAGAATGGTGAGTCCTGGAGGCGAGAGGAGCAGCCCATCAAGAATAAATGGCCCTCTCGCTTAATTAGGCCCAGCAGGCCTCCCGTTCTGGAGAGGGAGGGTTTCTTTAACATTTGATGATTCAATCTGTGACTTGAGTTTGAAATCGAGCATCCCTAACTAGCCAGGATGGTGCAGTGATACGGGCATTGGACTACGGCTCTGGAGACTAGGCTTCAGATCCCCCGTTAGGCCACTGAAACCAGCGGGGTGACCCCAAACAAGTCCCACTTTCTCAGCATCAAAGGAAAGCAAAGGAAAGCAAATCCTCTTCTGAGCAAATCTTCCCAAAAGTATTCCAATTACTCAACAATGGAGGAAAATATTGGAGGTCCAAATGAAGCACACATCTGATCGCACTAATGGGCCATGTTCCATTGACATACCTCAACACTAACATCAACATTACAGGTCCAGAAGAAGCACACATCTGATCGCTCTTATGGACCATGTTCAGTTGACATCCCTCAACACTGACACCAACATTGGTGATCCAGATGAAGCACACATCTGATCGCTCTTATGGACCATGTTCAGCTGACATCTCTCAACACTTACATTACACTGGAAGTCCAGATGGAGCACATGTCCAATCACTCTTATGGACCACAATCAATTGACATCCCTCAACATTGACATCAACATTTGAAGTCCAGAAGAAGCACGCATCCAATCACTCTTATGGACCATGTTCAACTGACATCCTTCAACATTAACACCAATATTGGAGGTCCAGATGAAGCACATATCCAATCACTCTTATGGACCATGTTCAGTTGACATCACTCAACATTGACATAAATATTGGAGGTCCAGAAGAAGCACACATCTGATCGTTCTTATGGACCATGTTCAATTGACATCCCTCAACACTTTCATTACATTGGAGGTCCAGATGAAACATACATCTGATTGCTCTTATGGACCATGGTCAGTTGACATCCCTCAACACTCCAGATGATCAAGATGAAGCACACATCCAATCACTCTTATAGACCATGTTCAGTTGACATCCCTCAACACTCCAGATGATCAGGATGAAGCACAAATCCAATCACTCTTATGGACCATGTTCAGTTGACATTCCTCAACAATGGCATCACTCAATACTGACATCAACACTGGAGGTCCAGATGAAACATTTATCTGATTGCTCTTATGGACCATGTTCAGTTGACATCCCTCAACAGAGAAGAGTTCGTGCAATGTATTGGTGCATGCCTTCTCTCCTGGACAGCTCTATGCCATCTACCTCTGCCTTGTCCTTATAATGTTAACCCTTCCTTATTCTATCCAAAGCTAAAATATATATTTGGCTGGATTTGCACTTTAAAAATGCTCCAGTTCCAAATTACATACAAATTCAACTAAAGAACAAACTTCAGAACCTCTCTTGCTCGTAACTTTGGGAATACCTGTATCTGATCCACCACAATGGAGTGGCTGTCATCCCCAGGCCATCTCCTCTCCGTGGGCAAGGAGACACATGCCCCATGCTCATGCTCAGGCATGAAAATGCCACCCGCTAATTGACGATGCAACTGGCTTCCCAGTCACACCAGAGAAGATGGGCAGGAAAGATGGCCGCTTCAAACGCTGGAGCTGAAGGAAGGTTAATCAAAGGTGGGGACGGAAGAGAGCTGGGAAAAGGTCACACTCCTCTGTTCTTGCTGTGCCACGCTCTCTCAGGAAACCTAATTATCCCAAGAAGTGCAACGTATTTACAGTGAGATCTCATCCATACAAAAATCCAACGAGTGTCAAAAGAACATTATCCTCACTTTGAGCCTTATTTATAGAAGGTGGGCAAGTAGGAATGGTGGTTGAGAATCAACGGCCAAATGATCCAAACCCATTCAGATGAAGGGAGGACCATCAGTGGAGAGAGAAAACAGGACCTTTGGAGAGGGAAGCACTGTCCAACCTCTCCCATCCTCTCAGCAATCCCTCGTGAGAGGTTTTTTTTTGAGGGGGAAAGGATACTTCTGATGAGAATTGTGTTTATTTTATAGTCTTTCTACTTCTACAGCAGGCATGGGCGATCTTACGTCCTCCCTCCAGGTGTTTTGGACTCCAACTCCCACAATGTGGGTATGCAGATGATTCCTTGATTGACCGTAATGTCCAGTTCCAAGAGGAAAAAAGGCATGGGCCAACTTGGGCCCTCTCTCCAAGTGTTTTGGACTCCAACTCCCACAACGTGGGTATGCAGATGACCCCTTGATTGACCGTAGTGTCCAGTTCCAAGCAGACAAAGGCGTGGGCCAACCTGGGCCCCCTTCCAGGTGTTTTGCACTCCAACTCCCACAACAAGGGTATGCAGATGATTCCTTGATGGACAAGAGTGTCCAGTTCCAAGAGGACAAAGGCATGGGCCAACCTGGGCTCTCCTTCCAGGTGTTTTGGACTCCAACTCCCACAACGTGGGCATGCAGATGACCCCTTGACTGACTGAAGTGTCCAGTTCCAAGAGGACTAAGGCATGGGCCAACTTGGGCCCTCTCTCCAAGTGTTTTGGACTCCAACTCCCACAACGTGGGTATGCAGATGACCCCTTGATTGACTCAAGTGTCCAGCTCCAAGAGGACAAAGCTATGGGCCATCTTAGGTCTTCTCTCCAGGTGTTTTGGACTTCAACTCCCACAACGTGAGTATGCAGATGATCCCTTGATTGTCAGAGTAGAAAGGGCCTTAATCTCTCCCCCAATGTCCGGCCAAATCTTCAACCACTTTAATCCCCATCAGGCCCTCTCTCCAGATGTTTTGGACTTCAACTCCCACAATTCCTAACAGCCTCAGGCCCTTTCCTTTTTCCTCTCAGCTGCTTAAGTGGCTGAGGGGAAGAAGGTACATGGTGACAAAGGCAAGGACAAACAGACTGAGAGGCAGCCTTTATCCGAGAGCTGTGGCTATGCTGAACTCCATGGCTTCTCATTGACGTGGCATTAGGGGCTGTGTGGTAGTGGTGGGAATTGGATGGGGGTGTTGTTTTGTGGTGTTTGCTGGGGAAGGCATTTAATTTCGTTGTGCAATAGCACAATGACAATAAGGTATTCCATTCCATCTTCAGTGAGAGCATGTTCGGACGGAGTCTGGCCGCATGACCACCGCCAGTCCTTTCCCACCTCATCCATGAACGCAGCGCAACATCACTGAGCTGCATGTGCTTTCGAGGTGTGTGTGTGTGTGTGTCCCCTCTAATTAGATCACATGAGCCGAGGAGCATCTGGCTCGGAGCACGGCCGTTTACACATTGCTGGGAGTTGTTGTCGTGGAGACAAACACATGACCAGCTCAGAGCTGAAACTCTGGGGCAGGAGTCCAAGCGCACTCCTAACGCGTCCTGACAGAGAGCAGATGGGCGGCTAGTTGGGGGGCCAAAAGGCACCGAGGCAGCTCCCCTTCCCCTCCTCCTCCTCCCCACAAAACCTAGAGATGCGCAACAACCATTTCCAAGCCACACTTTTGAGCGCCCAGGAATGCACTTCCCACATGCACTTCCATAGGGGATTTTAGGGCTTCTCCTCAGCGTGCGCACACCATGCGGTGCGGAGAGGAAACCTCTCCCAAACACATCCAAGTGTTCCTTCCAAACATCGACGACTTCTCTGGCTGCTTTGAGCATGTTTTGGTCATGCCTGCGAGAGCGCCCTCCTCATCGCGCCATTCGTGTGCCAAGTTTGGAGAACAAACACATGCAAAATGCTTCTCTTGTCAACAACAACCCACAGCGGTGGAATTCCCTCTTCTCGGAGCCAGGCCAAAAGAAAGTCAGGGAAACATTGGGAAAAAAAAGAGGAAAGGATGCAGTTGTTTGATATGAGGTTCCCAGTATTTTTACAGCTCTCAGAAAAGGCAATCCCGGAGTTGTAGTGTGAAATCAGGGACAATAGGAACGGATGTGAGAAAAGTATTAAATCTGAATGGTGGCCAACTGGAAACACTGAGCGGAGGAATGGCGTGATGGGTTCAAAGTCTGCACTCCTATTTAAACATAACTAAATTCACCCTTGCAGCTTTTAAACTAAGCATGATAGTTCATATTTATTTTTCTTGGACACTCTAGAGTCTCTTCTGGTTAGCAAGTCATGTTGCAAGTCGCTTCTGGTGTGAGAGAATCAGGCGCCTACAAAGACGTTGCCAAGGGGACGCCCAAATGGGTCACGATCTTGTGGGGAGGCTTCAGGGGAGCATGCTTGGTCCATCCTTAGTTAACATTTACACAAACGACCAGCCACTGCCAGAAGGGACAGAGAGTTTCCTCTATGCTGACGATCATGCCATCACCGCCCAAGTAGGGAGTTTTGAAATGGTTGAACAGAAGCTCTCTGAAGCTTTAGGTGCTCTTATTTCCTATTACAGAGAAAGGCAGCTTACTCTATCCATGTTTAACATCTACACAAATGAGCAGCCACTGCCAGAAGGGACAGAGAGATTCATCTATGCTGATAATCGTGCCATCACCGCTCAAGCAGGGAGCTTTGAAATGGCTGAACAGAAGCTCTCCGAAGCTTTAGGTGCTCTTATTGCCAATTACAGGAAAAGTCAGCTTACTCCATCCATGTTCAACATCTATACAAATGATCAGCCACTGCCAGAAGGGACAGAGAGCTTCATCTATGCTGATGATTGTGCCATCACTGCCCAAGCAGGGAGCTTTGAAATGGTTGAATAGAAGCTCTCTGAAGCTTTAGGTGCTCTTATTGCCTATTACAGAGAAAGCCAGCTTACTCCATCCATGTTTAACATCTACACAAATGACCAGCCACTGCCAGAAGGGACAGAGAGATTCATCTATGCTGACGATCGTGCCATCACCGCGCAAGCAGGGAGCTTTGAAATGGCTGAACAGAAGCTCTCTGAAGCTTTAGGTGCTCTTACTACCTATTACAGGGAAAACCAGCTTACTCCATCCATGTTTAACATTTACACCAATCACCTGCCACTGCCAGAAGGGACAGAGAGTTTCCTCTATGCCGATGATCATGCCATCACCACCCAAGTAGGGAGCTTGGAAATGGTGGAACAGAAGCTCTCCAAAGCTCTAGGTGCTCTTACTGCCTATTACAGGGAAAACCAGCTGATTTCTCATCCATCTAAATGACAGACATGTGCTTTGCATCTTAAGAACAGACAAGCATCTTAAGCTCTGAGGATGACCTGGGAAGGAATCCCACTGGAGCATTGCACCACGTCCAAACACCTGGGAGTCACCCTGGACCGTGCTCTGACCTACAAGAAGTGGTGCCTGAATATCAAGCAAAAAGTGGGTGCTAGAAACAATATCATACAAAAGCTGACTGGCACAACCTGGGGATCACAACCAGACACAGTGAAGACATCTGCCCTTGTGCTATGCTATTCTGCTGCTGAGTACGCATGCCCAATGTGGAACACCTCTCACCACGTTAAAACAGTGGGTGTGTCTCTTAATGAGACATGCCGCATTATCACAGGATGTCCATGCCCAACACCACTGAATAAATTATACTGTTTAGTCAGGATTGCACCACCTGATATCTGCTGGGAAGTATCAGCCAGCAATGAAAGGACCAAGGAAGTGACATCTCCAGCCCATCCTCTGTTTGGATATCAGCCAGCATGCCAATGCTTTAAATCAAGAAATAGCTTTCTAAGATCTACAGAGACACTCATAGGAACACCTCAGCAAGTGGGAGTCCAAAAGTGGCAGGCCAAAACCTGCTATCTCAATCAGTGGCTGAGACCGGATGAGAATGCAGAAGTCGGGGCGACTTGGAAGGCACTGACCAGACTGGAAGGCACCACAAGATGCAGAGCCAACCTTAAGAAATGGGGCCACAAAGTGGAGTCCACGACATGTGAGTGTGGAGAAGAGCAAACCACAGACCACTGACTACAATGTGGTCTGAGCCCTGCCACATGTACAAGGGAGGACCTTCTTGTAGCACAGTGGTTCTCAATCTGGGGTCCCCAGATGTTTTGGCTTACAACTCCCAGAAATCAGTTTACCGGCTGTTAGGATTTCTGGGAGTTGAAGGCCAAAAACATCTGGGGACCCCAGGTTGAGAACCACTATTGTAGCAACACCAGAGCCATTTCAAGTGGTCAAAGGACATTGAGTATCATTCCAAGTTTGTAACTTTGTGTTTTTAAATACATTACAACTGTATTCTCAATTTGCTTCTGACATGATACATAAATAGCAAGTCATGTTGCTCAACCATGGTAGTGGTTCAAGTTCATCTCATTTCTCTTTAAGAGACCGAAATGGAAAAAAGTGTTATGGTATTGACAAGTACAGTTGCAACCTAAAAACAAAAACAAAGATTTCCCCCCGAAATGTTTTGGTCTAATGTTGAAAGTCTGGAGAAGAGCAAACCACAGACCATCTACTGCAATGCGCTCTCAGCCCTGCCACATGCACCACGGAGGACCTTCTTATAGCAACACCAGAGCCACTCCAAGAGGACAAAGAACATTGAGTATCATTCCAAGTTTTTAACTTTGTGTTTTTAAATACATCACAACTGTATTCTCAATTCGCTTCTGACATGATACATAAATAGCAAGTTATGTTGCTTAACTATGGTAGTGGTTCGAGTTCATCTCATTTGTCTTTAACAGACCGAAATGGAAAAAAAATGTTATGGCATTGACAACTACAGTTACAACCTAAAAACAAAAACAAAGGATTGATTTGGAAATGTTTAGCAAGTCATCCAATGCAGCGTGGCAGCAAGACGGTGCCAGTTTTGATGTCAAAGGCGGGACCAAAAAATCCCCTCGATGTCCATACACTGACCAGCATAATCCCAGAGTCTGATGGTGTAATGCTCTGCTTGCTTTTAACGCAGGAGCTTGAAGAGTTAACGGCCTCATCGTGTGGCGCGTGGAGCATTGTAAACAAGCGCGCTTCCAGTTAAACATCCTCTCCCATCCATCACTTCGTCAAGAATCAGATGCGGACGGACCCGACCGTAATTAAGGGTTTCGGCACATCTACCTGGGAGAGGTATTCTTGCCTGCTTTGCCCAGGGAGGAGGCCTTCTCTATGGAGAGCAGAGGAGCTCATTAATGAGGCTAATTAGGTGTAAAGGGGGAAGGGTCTGGCATCAGCTGCAGCTTAGGAGGGCTCATCATTAAGCTCCGTAAGCTCCCCACTAGAACAGCCGCTGATCTGGCTCTTCCGTGACCGAGGGATGGAGGGAAGGACGGGTGAACAGGGCTGGGGAGGCTTGCAAGCTCACACACCTGAGTCCACGACCACGAGCACACCTTCTGGGAGGCTGGAGCAGGTGGGAGGGGAAGGAGCCCAGCCCCACAACCGCAGGACAATGGCTGCATCCTAGCTCCCCGGCCCCCAAAATCGCTCTCTTGTAGGCCGTCAAGAAGGTCAAAGCTCCACAATGGAAGGAAGAGAAGACCAGGCCTCTTCCAACCAGGAGGCTCAGGAGATACCCCGGGATCTCAGGGTCATACTCATAGAATCATGCAGCTGGAAGAGACCACATGAGCCATCTAGTCCAACCCTCTTCTTCTGCCATGCAGGAAAAGCACAATCAAAGCAGCCTCGACAGATGGCCATCCAGCCTCTGGGATGATGATGGTGATGATGATCATGGCAAGAAGGTCAAAGCTCAACAATGGAAGGAAGTGAAGACCAGGCCTCTTCCAACCAGGAGGCTGAGGAGATATCCCGGGATCTCAGGGTCATACTCATAGAATCATGCAGTTGGAAGAGACCACATGAGCCATCTAGTCCAACCCTCTTCTGCTGCCATGCAGGAAAAGCACAATCAAAGCAGCCTCGACAGATGGTCATCCAGCCTCTGGGATGATGATGGTGATGATGATCATGGCAAGAAGGTCAAAGCTCAACAATGGAAGGAAGTGAAGACCAGGCCTCTTCCAACCAGGAGGCTGAGGAGATACCCCGGGATCTCAGGGTCATACTCATAGAATCATGCAGTTGGAAGAGACCACATGAGCCATCTAGTCCAACCCTCTTCTTCTGCCATGCAGGAAAAGCACAATCAAAGCAGCCTCGACAGATGGCCATCCAGCCTCTGGGATGATGATGGTGATGATGATCATGGCAAGAAGGTCAAAGCTCAACAATGGAAGGAAGTGAAGACCAGGCCTCTTCCAACCACGAGGCTGAGGAGATACCCCGGGATCTCAGGGTCATACTCATAGAATCATGCAGTTGGAAGAGACCACATGAGCCACCTAGTCCAACCCTCTTCTTCTGCCATGCAGGAAAAGCACAATCAAAGCAGCCCTAACAGATAGCCATCCAGCCTCTAGGATGATGATGGTGATGATGATGGCAGGGGGTTGAACTAGATGGCCCATGTGGTATCACACATCATCATCATCATCATCATGATCTCATGCCAACCCCCTTCTGCCATGAAGGAGAAGCACAATCAGAGTAGCCCCAAAAGATGGCCATCCAGCCTCTGTGATGATGACGATGATGCCCTTCCTGCATGGCAGGGGTTTGAACTAGATGGCCCATGTGGTATCACACATCATCATCATCATCATCATCATCATCAAGACCTCATGCCAACCCCCTTCTGCCATGAAGGAGAAGCACAATCAGAGTAGCCCCAAAAGATGGCCATCCAGCCTCTGTGATGATGACGATGATGACCTTCCTGCATGGCAGGGGTTTGAACTAGATGGCCCGTGTGGTATCACACATCATCATCATCATCATTGAGACCTCATGGGCATCTAGTCCAACCCCTTTGCCATGCAGGAAAAGTGCAATTAAAGCACCCTCAAAAGATGGCCATCTAGCCTCTGTGATGCCAATGATGATGATTATGCCCTTCCTGCATGACAGGGGGTTGAACTAGATGGCCCATGTGGTATCACACGTCATCATCATCATTGAGACCCCATGGGTCATATAGTCCAACCCCCTTCTGCCATGCAGGAAAAGCACAATCAAAGCACCCACGAGAGATGGCCATCCAGCCTCTGTGATGATGATGGTGATGATGATGGCAGAGGGTTGAACTAGATGGCCCATGTGGTATCACACGTCATCACCACCATCATTGGGACCCCATGGGTCATATAGTCCAACCTCTTTCTGCCATGCAGGAAAATCACAATCAAAGCACCCCCAAAAGATGGCCATCCAGCCTCTGTGATGATGATGATGATGATGATGATGATGATGATGATGATGACAATGATGCCCTTACTGCAGGGCAGGGGGTTGAACTACATAGCCCATGTGGTATCACGCATCATCATCATCATCATCAAGACCCCATGTGTAATATAGTCCAACCCCCTTCTGCCATGCAGGAAAATCACAATCAAAGCAGCCCCGACAGATGGCCATTCAGCCTCTGTGATGATGATGATGACGATGATGATGATGATGCCCTTCCTGCATGGCAGGGGGTTGAACTAGATAGCCCATGTGGTATCACATATCATCATCATCATCATCATCGAGACCCCATGGGTCATATGGTCCAACCCCCTTCTGCCATGCAGGAAAAGCACTATCAGAGCACCCCCAAAAGATGGCCATCCAGCCTGTTCAAAAGCCTCCAAGGAAGGGGCTTCCACCAGACCCGAAGGCAGAGAGTTCCACTGTTGAACAGCTCTGCTCAGTCGGCTCTTGCATCGATTTCCCTCCTGATAATGTGACATCACGCACCAGCCGACCCATTCTAATGCTCATCCCGCATCTGTGTAACCTGGAATTGAAGCCCCCAGTGGTACAATGGGTTCAACCCTCGTGTGGGCAGGACTGCAGATCAGCAGTTCAAATCCAGGGAGAGTGGATTGAGCTCCCATCGGTCAGCACCAGCTCCACATAAGAAAAGAGTTCCACAGGGATGATAAAACATCAAATGTCCAGGCAACGTCCCCTGGGCAACGTCCCCTGGGCAACGTCCCCTGGGCAATGCCCCCTGGGCAACGTCCTTGCAGACAGCCAATTCTCTCACACCAGAAGCGACTTGCAGTTTCTCAAGTCGCTCCTGCCCTGGCTTTGGGGACAGCAAAGAAATCTCGACTTCCTCCTCGGTGTTCAGAACCCAGGCAAGGAAGAGAGTAATTTGTGACCCGCAGCCTCTCTCTTTTCCGCACAAAGCAGCCGAAATAGTTACAGCACTACAGGGAGCTGAACCTTGTTAACACTTATGCAAGGACCTGCGCTCTGCCGTATCCGTCTAATTCAGATTGAGAGGGAAAGGACACCGGCTCCATGGAGACCGGAATACTTGATGGCAACGCTCGCTCTGTGGCAGCGAGTGCCAGCGGCCGGAGAAACAGACCGAGAATTAAGGCTCGGACTTTCTCTCTGGTTGCATGTGCGCATGGATCCTCTGCCCCGTCTAGACCCCTTACAAAGCTTCCTGCAATCTGACAGCCTTGCGCGCATCATTCTGTAACTGCATTGTTGTGTTTGCATTCTGTTGTCATATGACTGATCAAGTGAAACTTCTCGCTTCCCAAAGTAGTTTTCCAAGTGCATGGAAATAACCCCAGGTGGATTGTTGAAGGCTTTCATGGCCGGAATCACTGGGTTGTTGTAGGTTTTTTCGGGCTGTATGGCCATGCTCTGGAAGCATTCTCTCCTGACTTTTCGCCTGCATCTATGGCAAGCATCCTCAGAGGTAGTGAGGTCACAACCTCTGAGGATGCTTGCCATAGATGCAGGTGAAACGTCAGGAGAGAATGCCTCTAGAACATGGTCATATAGCCCGAAAAAACTACAACAACCCAACCCCAGGTGGCATTTTACTTGAATCGACTAGACGTCCCCTGCCATGCCTTGCTGTGGCCCAGTCTGTGTATATGTGTTTTGTGTGTGTATATATGTGTTGTGTGTGTGTATATATTTGTGCATATGTGTATATATGTGGCTTTGCGCATGTGTTGCAATGTATTTTTTTGTTTTTTCCCCCTTTTAGGTCTCTTCTGCTGTGTTTTTCGGTGTTTTTATGAGTGATGGTCACTTGTTGGCCTGAGAGGTGTCTTGTGTCCAAATTTGGTGTCAATCTGTCCAGTGGTTTTGGAGTTATGTTCAGCCCAGAATTGTGTCCAATTCTGGGCACCACAATTCAAGAGAGATATTGACTCTAAGCTGGAATGTGTCCAGAGGAGAGCGACTATGAAGAGAACAAGCTCTATGAGGAGAACAAGCCCTATGAGGAGTGGCTTAAGGAGCTGGGCATGTTTAGCCTGAAGAAGAGAAGGCTGAGAGGAGATATGATGAGAGCCATGTATAAATATGTGAGAGGAAGCCACAGGGAGGAGGAGGAAGCAAGCTTCCTTTCTGCTTCCCTGGAGACCAGGACGCAATGGAGCCATGGCTTCAAACTACAAGAGAGGAGATTCCATCTGAACATGAGGAAGAACTTCCTGACTGTGAGAGCCGTTCAGCAGTGGAACTCTCTGCCCCGGAGTGTGGTGGAGGCTCCTTCTTTGGAAGCTTTAAACAGAAGCTGGATGGCCATCTGTCAGGGGTGCTTTGAATGCAACATTCCTGCTTCTTGGCAGAATGGGGTTGGACTGGATGGGCCAGGAGGTCTCTTCCAACTCCTTGATTCTAGGAGTCTATGATTCTATGATCCCACAAGCAAACATTACATTTTTATTTACATAGTCTAGCCGTCCCCTGCCACGCGTTGCTGTGGCCCAGTCTGTGTATATGTGTTTTGTGTGTGTGTTTATGTGTGTGTGCTTGCGTTTATATATGTGGTTTTGCACATAATTTGTAATGTTGTCCGGATGCCCAAAGATCACCTTCTCCCAAAGCAGTTGCTCTACTCCAAACTCAAGAATGGAAAACGGAATGTTGTTGGACAGGAAAAGAGATTGAAATATGGGCTCAAACTTTAAAAACTCTGGCATAGACACTGAGAACTGGGAAGCCCTGGCCCTTGAGTGCTCCAGCTGGAGGTCAGCTGTGACCAGCAGTGCTGTAGAATTTGAAGCGGCACGAATAGAGGGCGAGAGAGAGAAACGTGCCAGGAGGAAGGCGCGTCAAGCCAACCCCGACCGGGACCGCCTTCCACCTGGAAACCAATGTCCTCACTTTGGGAGAAGATGCAGGTCAAGAAGAGGGCTCCACAGTCACCAACGAATCCACCACCAGGACACTACACTTGGACGACTATCATCCTCGGACTACGAGGGATCGCCTAAGTAAGTAAGTGCTCTAAAGAGTGTCCTAACCAACTGCATCTGTGTATGGTTTGGTAGATGTACAGTTGCAGATAGGAAGGTGCTTCAAAGGGTTGCCACTTCTGCCCAAAGAAGCATGGGTTGCCCTCTTTCTCCTCTCTTTGGGAATCATGGTTTTCCCTGTGATAGGCAGTAAGAGCACCTTCAGCTTTGGAGAGCTATTATTAAAGCTTCAGAGAGTGCCTGTCTAATCATCTCAACGCTCCCTGCTTGAGCGGTGATGGCACGATCGTCAGCATAGATGAAACTCTCTGTCAATTCTGGCAGTGGCAAGTCGTATGTTAAACATGGATGGAGCAAGCACGCTCCCCTGAGGCAGGCCATTCTTCTGTTTCCACCGTCTGCTTTTTTGGCCCTGGAACTCACCAAAAAAGCTCCTGTTTGGTAGCAGATTTCCAATGAAGCCAGTGAGGTGGTCGTCCTTTGTGAGATTATACATTTTTATACATTTACAGTATCATAAGCTGCTGACAGGTCTATGAAGACAGCTCGGTTGTGAAATAGCACAACGACAATAAAGCGCACACTCCACCTTCCTTCTTGAGGCAATGATATGATTGCAAGAATTGTCTGCCTTTTTTGATTGGCGGTGACTCCGATGTGACTCCGGACATGACTTGAACCCCTGGGTAGAGTCAGAGGGGTGACGTCCTCCTTTTGCCTACTAGGCTGTGGATGCCCATTGGCTTTACTCCTGGCAAACAAGGTCAGTCACGATGCTTCGGGAGGGCAAAACCGCCGGTGGGCGAATCCCTCGTACTTCTCAAGTGCTTTGGGTTCCAGGAACTCCACATTTACGAGAAGGTCAAGTGCAAAATTGGTCCTCGGTGCAGAGGCTTAGAAAGCATAAGTGTTCAATTGGATGTTTTCGAGCAGAGGTTGGAGTGGCACAAAGCAGAGGGCTCATAAACAAACCCTTGAACTTGCCCCAATTAAATAATGTATTTTTGTTTTTTCTCTCTCCTGCTCCATTAATGGGTAAATATGATGTCCTTAGCCTTCCACCTCATCTGTCCCATTACCACTTGTTTTCCTTTTGCTTCTTCCCATTTAACCCCCTTCTACACTGTCCTTATATCCCAGGATTTGATCCCAGGTTACCTCCTATGAACTGGATTATATGAGTCTCCACTGCCATATAATCTGGCATAAGAAGATAATCTGGGATCAGAGGGGCCGCAATAGCACAGCGGGGAAAATCTTGCTGAGCGGAAGGTTGGTAGTTCAAAACCACGGGTCGGGGTGAGTTCCCACCGTTAGCCCCAGCTTCTGTCAACCTAGCAGTTCGAAAACAATAACGCGAGTAGATCAATAGGTACTGCTTTAGCCGGGAGGTAAAAAGTGTTCATGCAGACATGCGGGAATCTGGTCAGTTTTGCGTGTGTTTTGGGTTGCTTTGGCCATGAGTCTGTGTTCCGATCCGATCCCCATCTTTGTGCAAAGATGCAAATTGCATTCTCCATTTCATAATTTTGGGATTGAGTGCCGTGCCTGGATGCTTGACTGAAGGCTAGGTGTATTTGAACATTTCTTCGCCTTCGGGTCTTTTCAGCAACTCCTTGCGCCGTTGTCTGTGAGCTTGGCTGGTGCGCAGCCTGCCTCGAAATGTCTCCACCGCCTCATCACTCGGCATACATTACGACTCATTAATACGGTTGAATCTCTTAAGGAATCCCCGCGAAGCGTAGGCAGCAACCCAAGTGGTGGATAGCTTTGTGTACGCAGGCAAAACACACCGAGTTCCCTCCGGCTAAACAGTCTTGTCACAAAGCCCAAGTCACTGGAGGACCTTGAATGACAACACGCAGAAAGCCAGCTTGCCAAATGAGGAATTATTTCTCTCCCCACTTCCTTCCTTCCTTACTCAGGCGATCCCTTGTTGGCCGAGTAGGATAGTCTTCCAGGATCAGAATTCTGTGGAGCCCTCTTCTTGACCTGCATCTTCTCCCGCAGTGAGGGCATCAGTTTCCAGGTGGAAGGTGGTCATGGTCAAGCTTGGCTTGATGCACCTTCCTCTTGGCACGTTTCTCTCTTTCGCCCTCCATTCGTGCCTCTTCAAATTCTGCAGCACTGCTGGACACAGCTGACCTCCAACTGGAGCGCTCAAGAGCCAGGGCTTCCCAGTTCTCAGTGTCTATGCCAGAGTTTTGAGTCCATCTTTCAATCTCTTTTCCTGCCCACCAACATTCTGTTTTCCGTTCTTGAGTTTGGAATAGAGCAACTGCTTTGGGAGATGGTGGTCGGCATCTGGACTATGTGGCCGGTCCAGCGGAGGTGATGGCGGAGGACCATCGCTTCAATGCTGGTGGTCTTTGCTTCTTCCACCACGCTGACATTTGTCAGCTTGTCTTCCCAAGAGATTTGCAGGATTTTCCGGAGGCAGCGCTGATGGAATCATTCCAGGAGATTCATGTGACGTCTGTAGACTGTCCATGTTTCGCAGGCATAGAGCACAGTTGGGAGGACAATAGCTTTATAAACAAGCATCTTGGTATCCCTACAGATGTCCCGGTCCTCAAACACTCTCTGCTTCATTGGGAAGAATGCTGCACTCGCAGAGCTCAGGCGATATTGTATTTTAGTGTAAAATGTTGACGTTCTGAAGGGATATAGCAGGGTTGGGAGGACAATAGCTTTATAAACAAGCCCCTTGGTCTCCCTACGGATGTCCCGGTCCTCAAACACTCTCTGCTTCATTTGGAAAAATGCTGCACTCGCAGAGCTCAGGCGGTGTTGTATTTTAGTGTAAAATGTTGACGTTCTGCAGGGATATAGTAGGGTTGGGAGGACAATAGCTTTATAGACAAGCCCCTTGGTCTCCCTACGGATGTCCCGGTCCTCAAACACTCTCTGCTTCATTTGGGAAAATGCTGCACTTGCAGAGCTCAGGCGGTATTGTATTTTAGTGTAAAATGTTGACGTTCTGCAGGGATAGAGCAGGGTTGGGAGGACAATAGCTTTATAGACAAGCCCCTTGGTCTCCCTATGGATGTCCCAGTCCTCAAACACTCTCTGCTTCATTTGGAAAAATGCTGCACTTGCAGAGCTCAGGCGGTGTTGTATTTTGGTGTCAATGTTGACTTTGGTGGAGAGGTGGCTGCCAAGGGAGCGGAAATGATCAACATTTCCTAATGTTACACCATTAAGTTGTATCTCTGGCATTGGAGAGGGGTTGGCTGGTGACTTTTGCTGGAAGAGCACTTTGGTTTCCTCGACGTTCAATGACAGGCCGAGCTTCTCGTATGCTTCGGCGAAGGTGTTGAGAGTGGCTTGTAGGTCTTCTTCTGAATGCGCAGAGATGAGCACAGCAGGAGAAGGTCACCAAAGTTGTGCCGCTATACCTTTTGCCATAGAAAACACAAGTGTCATGCAAATTGAGGAGCAAAACCTGTCTCCTTCTGACCACCTCTTTCCAACCTGGCGGAAAGAATGTCAACAATGGTTGTAGCAGCCAAACGAGAAAGCTGAAACAAGCCCCTGGTTATGCGCCTTGTATCATTGCTGCCTTACAGGAAACCAAACCACTTCCAATTACATGCATTATGTATGCCTTTTCAGAGTTGTCGTCTTTCACAACGGAGCTGCTTTTCCCGATCTCCTTCCCAAGATCGGCTCTTCCTTGGGGACCGGCTCCCAAATCCGTACATGAGTCTTGCCGTGATCATCTGAGCAATCCGTAAAAGACTTAAACTCAGTTCAAGATGTATACGGTTTTCCGAACAATGCGCACTAATTGTATCTCTTTAATAGGAAATCTGTTGATTGGGGAAAGACCCCCCTGCTCGCCTTGATTACCAACAAGGGAAGTTCAAAGCAGAAGAACAAACAAGCCCCCGAACTTCAAGGGGGTGTCAGAGGTAAAGGAAGAGCCACCAGGTAAGGCGCGCATGATGCGCTAATTGTATTCCGGAAATAATCACAATCATGGCGGGGAGACAGAAATGGGGCTTCCAATTACCATAACGTTGTCTCCTTCATCATGCCACTCCGGTGACTTAAGACATTTTCGCACCCATTGGAATTCCAAGGGAAGCGGCGTGCCGGCGGTTACGTGCATAAATTCTGCATGCCGCACATACACGGCTGATTTAAATAGCAAGGCGAGTTACGATTTACAAAATGCATATTTCAGTCACAGCAAAAACCTGTCGCTTCGTCACAGAGAGCACCGAAGAGGAGGCAATTCAATTAGGATGTCTTCCCATCCGCTTTCTTAGATTAACACCGCGCCTTTGATGCGCATGATCCGGCCGAGCCGTCAACCACAAAGCCCACACCTGCCACCCTCCGTCACCAAAAAGCAGGGCTCTCAAAGGCGGCATCTGTCATTAAGCAGCCACCAAGAAGGCCTTGCAGTTTTGCCAACGAAGAGAGGGGGAAACCAGGAAGAGTCCGGGTTGTTGGGAGTTTTCCTGGCTGCCTGGCCATGTTTCAGAAGCATTCTCTCCTGACGTTTCGCCTACATATATGGCAGGAACCCTCAGAGGTTTATTTGTTTGTTTGTTTGTTTATTTATTTATTTATTTATTTTGGGTGGCTTACATATTTGATGCCTACAATGAAACACAAAAAATACACAACAAACAGTAATTATAATTAAAACAATGAGTTAATACAATAAAATCTACCAGAAAAGAAGCCAACCTGGTAGCCATCGTTTCGCTGAGTTCTGTAATTAGTGATTCCATTCAGCTTATCATAATCCGTTTCCATAGTTCTTGTCTTTATTGTCCTTGTCAATCTGCCAGCATACCCAAAGGCCTGCTCCCATATCCAGGGATGACGGTGATCTAATTTCCCCAGGGAGTGAATTGCACAGGCAGGGAGCCACCACCGAGAAGGTCCTGTCCTTCGTCCCCACCAGTCTCGTTTGTGACAAGGGCGGGGCCAAGAGCAGGGCCTCTCCAGAAGATCTTAAATTCCTAGGCAGGACATAGAAGGAGATACGTTCGGACAGGTATGCTGGGCCGGAGCTGTACAGATCTACAGAGACACTCGCAGGAACACCTCAGCAAGCAAGAGTCCAAAAGTGACAGGCTGAAACCTGGAGCCTCAATTAGTGGCTGAGGCCAGATGAGAGACTCCCTCCTGGGCACACAGGGTGACTTGGAAGGCGCTGAACAGGCTGCGCTCTGGCACCACGAGATACAGAGCCAACTTGATTGAAATCTGGCTACCAGTATTTTAAAAAACTTAAAATCATAATAGTAAATAAATAAGAACACTCAAAAACAGAATTCCAGACAAGAAACAATCAGGGCCAGCTAATCACCTCCCAACAAAGGAATCAAAACAAAAACAAAAACTGTGGGTGCTAGAAATAATATCGTACTTATGTCCAGGCCAATTCCCTTCAAAACCCACCCGTACTTAAATTTAGGCATATTGAGTATGTATGAATGGCAAGTTTGGTCCAGATCCATCATTGTTTGGGTTTACATTGCTCTCCGGATGCGGGCGAACTACATCTCCCATAATGAAAGGACTAAGGCAGTGACATCTCCGACCCATCCTCTGTTCAAATATCAGCCAGCATGCCAATCCCTTAAATCAAGAAATAGTTTTCTAAGATCTACAGAGACACTCGCTGGAACACCTCAGCAAGCAAGAGTCCAAAAGTGGCAGGTTGAAACCTGGAGCCTCAATCAGTGGCTGGGGCCAGATGAGAGACTCCCTCTTCGGCACACAGGGTGACTTGGAAGGGTGCATTCTGGCACCATGAGATGTAGAGCCAACTTTCAGAAATGGGGCTACAAAGTGGAATCCACGACATGTGAGTGCGGAGAAGAGCCAACCACCGACCACTGACTGCAATGCAGTTTGAGCCCTGCCACATGCACAATGGAGGGCCTTTTCACAGTGACACCAGAGGCACTCCAAGTGGCCAGCTTCTGGTCAAAGGACATTTAGCATCATGCCAAGTTTTTAAACTTTGTGTTTTTAAATACATTACAACTGTATTCTCAATTCGCTTCTGACATGATAAATAAATAGCAAGTCATGTTGCTTAACCATGGTAGTGGTTCAAGTTCATCTCATTTATCTTTATATTTAGCAAACCAAAATGGAAAAGGTGTTATGGCATTGACAACTATAGTTAAATAAACAAATAAATGGGTTTCTTGTGGCATTTGCACAACACACACACTGCAGCTGATTAACACATAACTTTCCAAGCTGTGTCGTGACACATTTGTGTGCCAGCTGCAGTGTGTCGGTGTGTCATGGGAACATGGAGAAGCCCAGTGAGACTTGGGCATCCATAATGCTCAAGCGATTTCAGAACTTTACCACGGTTGTCGTCTCAGGCTTCCTTTAATAGCCATCAAATCTGAGCAGGTATCAATAAGGCACAAAATAGTGGATGGAGAGTTGTGTGCGCAGAGCCAGACACATGCACATGGAAGAGATTTTTCATTTCTCTCTCTGCACGTCACCGTCGTATTGTTGTTGTGGCAAAACTTTCTCAAATGGAGCAAACCGGGTTGCTTTGCTTCTTCTTCTTCCTCGTCCTCCTCGTAATTGCTCCCTGAGCCAGCGGCCAACTCCGCACAGGCGCCGTATTGATCCTGGCTTCCCAAATGTGCTCATCTAAATGTGCGTTGCCGACCTCGGCTGTGCCGACTCCGGCCTTGGCTTGGTGCTTTCTAATTTCGACAGAGAGAAACCGCCGCTACCCACTGCTGGCCTTGTTAATTGTGGCCGTGTCCATTCGCAGGGTAGTGTCCACCGTCTCCTCCTTCGGCACAGGCCTCACCAACATTTGCGGTGTTGCCACTGCCGGTTTCTCTGAGCGCTCCTCCGCCAGTGGCACCTCCTGCTCAAGCTCACAGATCTCCTCCCAAACCGTATTGGAAGATGCCAGGAAATACTTATATATATCTCAACACCTTCCCAGGGCAGATGGTTGTAAAAGTTAAAAAATAATAATTATTATCTCAATTGCTGTTCTCTTTAGCGATTCTCTCTTTAAATATCTAGTCGAAGGCTTTCATGGTCAGAATCACTAAGTTGTTGTGTGTCTTCTAGGCTGTCTGGCTATGTCCCAGAAGCATTCTCTCCTGACGTTTTGCCCGCATCTATGGCAGGCATCCTCAGAGGTCTGTTCGAAACTAGGAAAATTGAGTTGATATCCCTATGGAATGAATAGCCTTGTAGCTTCAAGGCTTGGTTGCTTCCTGCCGGAGGGAATCCTTTGTTGGGGGGTGATTAGCTGGCTGATTAGGTGATTAAATGAACAAAAATTGGCTACCAGTATTTAAGAACTCTAATATCATAACTGTAAATAAAGAACACCCAAAAACAGGGGAATTCCAGATAATAAACAATCAGGGCCAGCAAATCACCTCCCAACAAAAGATTCCTCCAGGCAGTAAGAAGCCTGGGAGAATCCTTTGTTGAGGGGTGATTAGCTGTCCCTGATCATTTCTTGTCTGGAGCTGCCCTGCTTTTGAGTGTTATTATTTATTTACTGTCCTGATTTTAGAGTTTTTAAATACTGGGAGCCCGATTATTTATTTATTTATGTATTTATTTATGTATTTATTTGCAGTATTTCTATCCCGCCCTTCTCCTCACCCCGCAGGGGACTCAGGGCGGATTACAATGTACATCTACACGGCAAACATTCAATGCCATAGACACACAACACATATAGACAGACACACAGAGGCTATTTAACATTCCAGCTTCTGGCCTTGTAAATCAGTTAATTTAGCCTTCCCACAAAGTGGTACCTAATTTTCCTACTTGACAGGTGCAACTGTCTTTCGGGTTGCAAAAGTCGACAACAAGCTACACAATTTTGGTTGGGAGCTCACTCCGACCCAGGCTGGCTTCGAACTCATGACCTTTCGGTCAGTAGTGATCTTAGTGCAGTTGACTCCCAGCCGGCTGCGCCACGGTCCCGGTGTTCCTTTTCATTGTTTCCTCCTTCCTGTTGACATTGTTCTTGTGGATTTCAGTGGCTTCCCTGTGTAGCCTGACATGGTGGTTGTGAGAGTGGCCCAGCATTTCTGTGTTCTCAGGTAGTATTCTGTGTCGTCAGGTTGGTTCATCAAGTGTTCTACTATGGCTGACTTCACTGGAGTCAGGGCTAGCGAATCCCCTCCCAACAAAGGATTCCCCCAGGCAGTAAGAAGCCAGACCTTGAAAACAACTAGGTCACTAAATGCTAATCAAGGTGGCTAATGGCAATATTCACACCCTGGACATGATCAGGTGCTCTGCTATGGCAGACTTCTCTTGCTTGTCTTCGCCTTTCATGTTCCTTTATTTGTGTGTGAGCAATGCTGCTGCGTTTGGGGGTCCCTATCAGGGGTGGCTCAACCCATTACGCAAAGTAAGCATTTGCAGAAGAGTTGATTTTGCCCAGGGGCGCTCTTAGAATCATAGAATCCTAGAATCAAAGAGCTGGAAGAGACCTCCTGGGCCCTCATCCAGTCCAACCCCATTCGGCCAAGAAGCAGGAATATTGCATTCAAAGCACCCCTGACAGATGGCCACCCAGCCTCTGCTTCAAAGCCTCCAAAGAAGTAGCCTCCACCACACTCCCTCTGTGGCAGAGAGTTCCACTGCTGAACGGCTCTCACAGTCAGGAAGTTCTTCCTCATGTTCAGGTGGAATCTCCTCTCTTGGAGTTTGAAGCCATTGTTCCCTTGTGTCCTAGTCTCCAGGGAAGCAGAAAACAAGCTTGCTCCCTCCTCCTCCCTGTGGCTTCCTCTCACATATTTATACATGGCCTTCATCCTGTCTCCTCTCAGCCTTCTCTTCTTCAGGCTAAACATGCCCAGCTCCTTAAGCTGCTCCTCATAGGGCTTGTTCTCCAGACCCTGGATCATTTTAGTCGCCCTCCTCTGGACACATTCCAGCTTGTCCATATCTCTTTTGAATTGTGGTGCCCAGAATTGGACACAATATTCCAGGTAAAGTGGTCTAACCAAAGCAGAATAGAGCATGGGGAGCATGACTTCCCTAGATCTAGACACTAGGCTCCTCTTGATGCAGGCCAACATCCCATTGGCTTTTTTTGCCGCCACATCACATTCCTGGCTCCTGTTCCCCTTCCTCCCCACGAGGACTCCAAGAACTTTTCCACACGCCCTGCTCTCGAGCCAGGCCTCAGCGTCCCCCATTCTGTCTCTTTGCATTTTGTTTTTTCTGCCTAAGTGGAGTATCTTGCATTTGTCCCTGTTGAACTTCATTGTGTTCGTTTTGGCCCTTCATCTCTCTAATCTGTCAAGATCCCTTTGAGTCCTGCTCCTGTCCTCTGGAGTCTTGGCTCTCCCTCCCAATTTGGTGTGTCGTCTGCAAACTTGATGATCCTGCCTTCTCACCCTTCATCTCAGTCATGAATGAAGATCCTGAGCAGGACCGGGCCCAGGACGGAACCTTGCTGATGGCACTCCACTCATCACTTCTTTCCAGGATGAAGAGGAAGCACTGGTGAGCATCACCCTCTGTGTTCGTCCATTTAACCAATTCCAGATCCACCTCACCGTAGTTTTGCCTCGCCCACATTGGACTAGTTATTTATTTATTTATTTAAAAGTTTTGTATACCGACCTTCTCACCTCTCTTGAGGGACTCAGACCGGTTTCCAACCATAATATCACATACAGTCAATAAAAAATCATAATTCATATTACAGTAAAACATTAAAACAGCGATTACAATCAATAACTACAATGGTCAGTCGTCACACTAAAATTGTTGTTCATCCTCCTCCATCCATATCTCAGGGTGTTGGCTCACTCGTCGAATGCCTGTCTCCATAACCACGTCTTCACCTGTTTCCTGAATGTCAGGATAGAAGGGGCGGTTCTGATCTCCAGTGGGAGAGAGTTCCAGAGTCGAGGGGCCACCACCGAGAAGGCCCTGTCCCTCGACCCCACCAGACGCGCTTGCGAGGCCGGTGGGACCAAGAGCAGGGCCCCTCCAGATGATCTTAATAATCTCCATGGTTCATAGGGGAGAATATGTTCGGAGAGGTAAACGGGGGGGGGGGGGGGGGACCTGAAATCCAGACACGCTCCATCCACGGCATTCCCTGCATCTACCCAGCTTGTCTATCAAAAAAAGAGATCAGATGAGCCTGGCATGACTTGTTTTTGATCAATCTGTGTTGACTATTAGCGATGACTGCCTTTGTTTCTAAGTGTTTGCAGACCACTTCCTTAGCAATCTTTTCCAGAATCTTGCCCAGTATCGACGTGAGGCTGACTGGACTCTAGATGGTTTGTATGTTGTGTTTCCTCACCGGCTTCTCTTTGCATTCATTGCTTCCCTAGATGCAGGCAAGACTACTTTCCCTATGGGTGGATCTTGGTCTTGACCCTCTCTTTGTCTTGCCTCTCTCTCTAAATCCCCCCATTACTAGCAGAGGATTTGGATGGGGCGAAGGAGCATGGCGATACCCGAGCCATGATGGGGAGGGAATGGAAGTGTTCAGCTGGCAAATTATTCCGCGGCGACTCCCTCACCTGGCTTTGTGTGCCTTTTTGCCTTTTATTTTACACTCGGCTCTTGTTGTTCCTCGGTCTCTTAAGCTTCCGTTTTATTCCTGCATTTTGACACACTCATCGCCCGCCTTGCTCGCTCGCTCTCTCGCGTGCTCCCTCCGCCCCGCTCGCTTGCATTTTTAGCTTGTAATTGAGTTGGTGTGCAGCCTCCGCAAGCAGCGCCACACTTTCCGGGAGAAGTTTGAGACGTTGGCTCGACTAATAACGCACAAGGGACACGCTAAAGCGCGGCATACATATTCCATGTAAAACGACACACGGCTTTCTTTCTGCAAAAAGGATGCCCGGGCAATTATTTGTCCCTTTAAATATAAATAAACAATAACCCCCCGATCTGTTATCTATAGCTGCCTATTAAATATAGATACACTTTAAATTCAGTCAATACTCTCGAAAGGCAGCGAGGGGCATGTCCCCTCTCGGGAGGAGCGTGCCTTAAAACGAGCAAATACATCGCAGAACGGAGGGGCCGGGCCAGGCAGAGCGGGAACGTTTGGTGTGCCGGGAATAAAAGGGCGAGGATTGAACCGCGCAATGTCGCCGTCATTATCATACTGAGCATTTATGTACCATTTTAAGTATTGAAAGTGCTTTATGCACCTTCGCCCAATAAACCCTGAACTTATTTTACTTACTTACTCTAGAGGAGGTGCTTGGCTGCAAGCAGGCGTGCACACTTTCTGAGTCTGCATGCTACACGCACTTTCCATTCTCTAGAGGAGGTGCTTGGTTCCAGGCAGGTGTGCGCACTTCCTAAGTCTGCACACCACATGCACTTTCCATACTCTAGAGGAGGTGCTTGGCTGCAGGCAGGTACACGCACTTTCTGAGTCTGCACACCACATGCACTTTCCATACTCTAGAGGTGCTTGGCTGCAGGCAGGTACACGCACTTTCTGGGCCTACACACCACACACACTTTCTATACTCTAGAGGAGGTGCTTGGCTGCAGGCTGGTACATGCACTTTCTGGGCCTACACACCATGCACACTTTACATACTCTAGAAGAGGTGCTTGGTTGCAGGCAGGTGTGCACACTTTCTGAATCTGCACCACACACACTTTCCATACTCTAGAGGAGGTGCTTGGTTCCAGGCAGGTGTGCACACTTTCTGAGTCTGCACACCACACACACTTTCCATATTCTAGAGGAGGTGCTTGGCTGCAGGCAGGTACATACACTTTCTGAGTCTGCACGCCACACGCACTTTCCATACTCTAGAGGAGGTGCTTGGTTCCAGGCAGGTGTGCACAGTTTCTGAGTCTGCACACCACATGCACTTTCCATATTCTAGAGGAGGTGTTTGGCTGAAGACAGGCGCACACACTTTTCTGGGCTTGAATGCCACATACTCACTCTCTTTCCAAGGCAAGGAGGAATGTTCTCATTCCTACTCTAGAGGTGGTGTTTAGCTGCAGGCTTTCTGGGATTGCATGTCACATGCAGTTTCCAAGGAAAGGAGGCAAGTTTTTTTTTACTCCAGAGGATGTTTTTTGATTCAGGCAGGCGCACACGCTTTTCTGGGCACTGGAGGTCACACACACACACACTCCCTTTCCAAGGTAAAAGAAGTTCTCTTACTCTACAGGAAGTGCTCAGCTGAAGGCAGGTGCACGTGCTTTCTGGCCCTGCACACCACACATGCACACTTCCCAAGACAAGGAGGCATACAGTGCCACGTGCTCACAAAAAGCAGGCGAGGAGCTGGGATTGGCTCCCACTTGCTTTCATGTCGAGCCGATTTTCGTACCTGGAGGGGCCTTCCTGTTACGGGCTCCCGAAGTTAACGAAAGCAACAAAAGAACAGTTTTGTGCACAATCCTAGTCATTACCTTACAGATGACTTTTTTGAAAAACATATAAATGAAAAGTTGTTGTAGGATAGGTTGTGTCCCCATACTCCTCGTTGTTACATTTTATGCATCTTATGAGAGGTTGCTTTACCTCCGGTTTGCTAGTAAAACCGAACGACCGTGTTGCAAAGTGACACAATTCTCAGAAATGTGTTGCTGACTTGAAACATTTGGAAATCTCTGCTCTAGATAGTCGAAGTCTGCGAGATGGCAAAACATGTTAGGAAAAAGATTTGGAAACGGCTTTGGGGCTGAAGGTATGGGGGGGGGGGGGGCTAAGGAGCAAGCCGAAAACAAACAACCCGATGAGAGGGGCCCTTCTGAATGGTTCGTCGATTTCCCCGTTTCTCCGCAGATCATGTTTTGCTGAGCAGATTCTATAGTAACCGGGAGCCGGAACAACAGCCCGCATTTTCTCTGCACCTGGAGAACGATGTTTGCCTTCTCTCCTGAAGTAGGAGGCTAAAAATAAGCACCAGGCTTCAGCAAATCAGCAATTAAACTCGTTAACAAAGGAGCGGAGAGGGGATGGAAGTGGAAAGGGCCATCATCCACTTCCATGCTCTGAGGATGCGCCTCTCAGCTCAACCAGAGGACGCTTCGGCTAAACAAAATGCAGAAATCTGGCCGAGGCGGGCTTGAACAACATACGCTTCCTCTCCGAATCAACAGAGACTTAGTCTCACCATCATCACACAAAAATATTCCTGCAACTCATCATCTTCATCATCAAAATACAGTCAAGGTGTGTACTACCAGATTTGGTGCACAACCCAAACTTGCTCTGATTACATTCAGCAAAAGTCGAGTGTCACTACAGCCTACGCTCACCACTGGTATCTGATGTGTGCTGGGGAAAGCATTGCATTTCATTGCACAATCTACAGCAGTGTTTCTCAACCTGGGGGTCAGGACCCCTGTGGGGGTCGCAAGGGGGTGTCATAGGGGTCGCCAAAGACCACCAGAAAACAGTATTTTCTGTTGGTCATGGGGGTTCTGTGTGGGAAGTTTGGCCCAATTCAATCATTGCTAGGGTTCAGAATGCTCTTTGATGGTAGGTGAACTATAAATCCCAGCAACTACAACTCCCAAATGTCATGGTCTGTTTCCCCCAAACTCCACCAGTGTTCTCATTTGGGAATACTGGGAATTCGTGCCAAGTTTGGTCCAGATCCATCCTTGTTTGAGTCCACAGTGCTCTCTGAATGTAGGTGAACTACAACTCCCAAACCCAAAACTCCACCAAACCCTTCCAATATTTTTCTGATGGTCATGGGAGTTCTGTGTGCCAAGTTTGGTTCAATTCCATCATTAGTGGAGTTCAGAATGCTCTTTGATTGTAGGTGAACTATAAATCCCAGCAACTGCAACTCCCACGGGATAAAATCAATCCCCCCCCCCCCCCACCAACCCCACCAGTATTCAAATTTGGACGTATTGGGTATTTGTGCCAAATTTGGTCCAGTGAATGAACGTACATCCTGCATGCCAGATATTTACATTACGATTCACAACAGCGGCAAAATGGCAGTTATGAAGTAGCAACAAAAATAATTTTATGGTTGGGGGGGGGGTCACCATAACACGAGGAAGTGTATTAAGGGGTCGCGGCATTAGGAAGGTTGAGAACCACTGATCTACAGGGTCATAGAATCCTAGAATCCTAGAGTTGGAATGGGCCATCCAGTCCAACCCCATTCTGCCAAGAAGCAGGAATATTGCATTCAAAGCACCCCTGACAGATGGCCATCCAGCCTCTGCTTCAAAGCTTCCAAAGAAGGAGCCTCCACCACACTCCGGGGCAGAGAGTTCCACTGCTGAACGGCTCTCACACTCAGGAAGTTCTTCCTCATGTTCAGATGGTCAAAGAACATTGTGCAGAGAACGTTGTACAATGAGTTCCAGGGCCAAAGAAGCAGATGGTGAAGTCAGAAGAATGGCCTGCCTCAGGGGAGCGTGCTTACACCATCCATGTTTAACCTTTACACAAATGACCCGCTACCGCCAGAAGGGAAAGAGAGTTTAATCTATGCCGACGATCCTGCCATCATTGCTCAAGCAGGGAGCTTTGCAATGGTTGAATAGAAGCTCTCCAAAGTCTTAGGTGATCTTACTGCCTATTACAGACATCCAGCTGATTCCGAATCCATCTAAAACACAGATGTGTGCTTTTCACCTTCAGAACAGCCAAACATCTTGAGCTCTGAGGATGACCTGGGAAGGAATCCCACTCGAGCATCCAAATCCCTGGGAGTTATTTTCCCCAAACCCCACCAGTGTTCACATTTGGGCATATTGAGTATTTGTGTAGAGTTTAGTCCAAATCCATCATTGTTTGAGTCCACAGTGATCTCTGGATGTAGGCGAACTACAACTCCAAAACCAAAGGGCACTGCCCACCAAACCCTTCCAGTATTTTCTGCTGGTCATGGGAGAACTGTGTGCCAAGTTTGGTTCAATGCCATCGTTGGTGGGGTTCAGGATGCTCTTGGATTGTAGGTGAACTATAAATCCCAGCAACTACAACTCCCAAATGACAAAATCAATTTTTCTGAGCGAAGGACACACATTGGGTGGTTAGGTGTCTTGTGCCCAAATTTGGTGTCAATTCATCCAGTGGTTTTTGAGTTCTGTTAATCCCACAAACAAACATGACATTTTTATTTATATAGATGATCACTCGTTGGCCTGATCGGTGTTTTGTGTCCAAATTTGGTGTCAACACACACACACACTGATGGTAAGGCAGGAGCTGACTTCTCTGCCGAAGGAACCCGACGTTGTTGCACTGTTGCCTCTGGCCACTAAGCGTCAGTGTCGGATGGAGGATGATGCTGGCTTTCGGCGGGGAAGAACCTTGTAAAGTTGCCCACCGTCTTTCCCGTGCGACATGGCTATAAATATTTAAAATGCCACAATATGAAGCAATTAAAAGGAGTGTTCGTAAGGCAGAATCTCTGTAAGATCTTCTTAACCTTTAGCATTTCCGTTTAGAAAGCGAAATGTGCAAAGCTGTCTTGACAGAGCGGCGTTCCTTCCCCCAGATTGCCTCCACCAGCAAGGCCAAAAGAAGTCCCGTTTTGTTTTTGGGAAGTCGAACCCTGACTGCCGCCGTTGCTGATTTGCAGGCGCGATTGGTGGGGACGAGGGAGAGGGCCTTCTTGGTGGTGGCCCCTCGACTCTGGAACTCACTTCCCAGGGACATTAGACATGCCCCAACATTGGCCGTCTTTAGGAGGAGCCTGAAAACGTGGTTGTTCCAGTGTGCCTTCCCAGAATAAGGAGAACTCTCAGCAATATGCCCTCAGAATGCACTTTAATACTGACTTAGGATGGACTGCGTTCCCTTGTTGCTCTCTGAAAAAATCTATCCCAGTTATATTCTGCCTTGTTCACGTCAGCATATTTTCAATTTTAATCTATTACATTTGGCCCGGCCATTTTTATGTTTATATGTCACTGTTGATTGTTTATGGAATATTTTCTGTTCATGTGATTTATATGATTTGTATTTTATTGATTGTTTTATTGATGTTCTGTTTATTGATGTTCTGTTTGATGTGTTTTTGGGCTTGGCCTCATGTAAGCCGCGCTGAATTCCTTGGGGAAGTGGGGTACAAATAAAGTTTATTACTATACTACTAGCTATACCCACCACGCGTTGCTGTGGCCAACCTTCCCTCTTTCTCTCCTTCTTTCCCTCCTTCCTTCACTCCCTCTTTCCTTCCTGCTTTCCTGTCTTTCCTTCTCTTCTTCCTTCCTTCTCTATCTCTTTCCTCCCCCTTTTTTCTTTCTCTTCTGCTGTCTCTCTTCTCTTCCTTCTCTCTTTCCTTCCCTCCCTCTTTCTCTACATCTTCCCCCCTTCCTTCGCTCCCTCTTTCCTTCCTTCTTTCCCTTTTTTCTTTCCTTCTTCCTTCCTTCCTTCCCCCTTTTCTTTCTCTTCTGCTGTCTCTCTTTTCTTCCTTCTCTCTTTCCCTTTCTTTCCCTTCCTCTTTCTCTACATCTTCCTCCCTCCCTTCACTCCCTCTTTCCTTCCTTCCTTCTTTTCCTTTTTTCTTTCCTTCTCTCCTTCCTTCCTTCCCTTTTTCTTTCTCTTCTGCTGTCTCTTTTCTTCCTTCTCCCTTTCCCTTTCTTTCCCTTCCTCTTTCTCTACATCTTCCCCCCTTCCTTCACTCCCTCTTTCCTTCCTTCTTTCCCTTTTTTCTTTTCTTCTCTCCTTCCTTCCTTCTCTAACTTTTTCTTCCTTTTTCTTTCCCTCCCACTTTCTCTCCTTTCTACCTTCTCTCTTTGCTTCAATGCTTCCTTCTCCCTTTCCTTCTTTACCTCCCTCTCTTTCTTTTCTTTCTTTCTTCTTTTCTTTCTTTTCTCCCCTTCCCTCCCTCTCTCTTCCCTTTTTTCTGTATTGTCATTTAGCTTTCCGTCATTTAGCTGTTTGGGGCTTTCTAAGTCTCTTCTGCTGCATTTTGTTGGAGTTTTTTTTTTTTTTTGAGTGAAGGACATACATTGGCCTGAGAGGTGCCTTGTGTCCAAATTTGGTGTCCATTCCACCAGTGGTTTTTGAGTTCCGTAAATCCCACAAACCGAACATTACATGTTTATTTATATAGATAATAATGGAGAACGGTTGTTTCCGGTCTCTCCTCCAAAACACTCAGTCCGTCAAGGCGCCTGATCTTGATTTTCCTGTGCATGAACCTGGCTAATCCTTGCACCCCTCCTATGGGCACCCATGTTTCCAAGTTGCCAGGCAACCCACAGACGGGGCATTAGAGAGAATACGTGCGGACAGCCTCCAGGAACGAGGAGGGTTGGTGGATGCCGCCCGTGGATCCGAAAAGCTTAAGAGCCGGGCAGCCTTGGGCGCCAGAGCTCCGATTTGCATGGCTGGGAATTAAAGCGACCGCTGGGACTTTGGCGGCATCGCGCTCGCTCACACCTGAGGCTTTCACGAGCTCGAGAGAAACACCCCCACACCGGCCTATGTGTCACAGGTACAGCCATCCCACTGCGCGCAGGAGGAAAATAAACCCCAAACATCCTGCTGATCCAACCTCGAATAATTCCAGCAATTAAGAGAGACGGGGAGAGTGACAGATTCTCCCCGGAGGAGTCAGACAAACGCCTTCCGCCGTTTCGTTTTCCAGATGCATCAATACATTTGGTTTGCGCCCATGGAGAATCACAGGTGGGCCAGAATTCTCGCTGCATCCCCAGAAGTACACTTTTGGGTGACAGGCCTTCGGGGAAATCCACGTAGCCTTGTTTATCTTGCCGGTATTCCACGTGGGCCTTAGCTTGAGCTTGGAGATGCTTGCACTTTCCATCCTGGGAGGCGATGTTGACAATTTTTATCTGTGCTTACGGGATTCTTCCCGTCTTTCTCTATGTGCTCTTGTGTTAGGTAGTAGACCTGTGCGTGGAATTCGTTGCTTCCGTTTCCTCTGTTGTTTCAGGCACCTTTGGTACTTCGAGAGCCCATATCGATAAGGACCCTTTCGGGAACAAAAACACGAAAGCAAGCGGGAGCCGATCTCAGCTCCTCCTCTGCTTTTCAGCATCAGAGTTCAATCTTTTTTATTAATGCCCCGGCAAACAAAACAAAAAAATCATTCCCTGGAAACTACAACCAGCTACCTCTCTTCCAGTAAGACATTGCTCTTCCTTACCTGGGTGGGAAGCCTCCTTTCAATGCCCTGCAAAGAGTGCATGTGGCGTGAGAGGAAGTGCATGTGCCTGCCTGCACCCGAGCGCCTCTCCTCTAGAGTAAGAAACAGCTTTTAGAACTTGCCTCCTTTAAATGCCTTGGAAAGAGAGTGTATGTGTGGCTTGCAAGCCCAGGAGAGAAACTGCATGCCTGCCTGCAGCTGAGTGCCAGTCCTCTAGAGTAGAAACAGGTAAGAGGTCTCCTTACAGTGAGTGCCTGCTTGCAGCTGAGTGCCTCTCCTCTAGAGTAGAAACAGGTAAGAGGTCTCCTTACAGTGAGTGCCTGCTTGCAGCTGAGTGCCTCTCCTCTAGAGTAGAAACAGGTAAGAGGTCTCCTTACAGTGAGTGCCTGCTTGCAGCTGAGTGCCTCTCCTCTAGAGTAGAAACAGGTAAGAGGTCTCCTTACAGTGAGTGCCTGCTTGCAGCTGAGTGCCTCTCCTCTAGAGTAGAAACAGGTAAGAGGTCTCCTTACAGTGAGTGCCTGCTTGCAGCTGAGTGTCTCTCCTCTAGAGTAGAAACAGGTAAGAGGTCTCCTTACAGTGAGTGCCTGCCTGCAGCTGAGTGCCTCTCCTCTAGAGTAGAAACAGGTAAGAGGTCTCCTTACAGTGAGTGCCTGCTTGCAGCTGAGTGCCTGTCCCCTAGAGTAGAAACAGGTAAGAGGTCTCCTTACAGTGAGTGCCTGCTTGCAGCTGAGTGCCTCTCCTCTAGAGTAGAAACAGGTAAGAGGTCTCCTTACAGTGAGCGCATGCATGCAGCTGAGTGTCTCTCCTCTAGAGTAGAAACAGGTAAGAGGTCTCCTTACAGTGAGTGCCTGCCTGCAGCTGAGTGCCTCTCCTCTAGAGTAGAAACAGGTAAGAGGTCTCCTTACAGTGAGTGCCTGCTTGCAGCTGAGTGCCTCTCCTCTAGAGTAGAAACAGGTAAGAGGTCTCCTTACAGTGAGTGCCTGCATGCAGCTGAGTGCCTCTCCTCTAGAGTAGAAACAGGTAAGAGGTCTCCTTACAGTGAGTGCCTGCTTGCAGCTGAGTGCCTCTCCTCTAGAGTAGAAACAGGTAAGAGGTCTCCTTACAGTGAGTGCCTGCATGCAGATGAGTGCCTCTCCTCTAGAGTAGAAACAGGCAAGAGGTCTCCTTACAGCGAGTGCCTGCTTGCAGCTGAGTGCCTCTCCTCTAGAGTAGAAACAGGTATAAGATCTCCTTACAGTGAGCGCCTGCTTGCAGCTGAGTGCCTCTCCTCTAGAGTAGAAACAGGTATAAGATCTCCTTACAGTGAGTGCCTGCTTGCAGCTGAGTGCCTGTCCTCTAGAGTAGAAATAGGTAAGAGGTCTCCTTACAGTGAGCGCCTGCTTGCAGCTGAGTGCCTCTCCTCTAGAGTAGAAACAGGTAAGAGGTCTCCTTACAGTGAGTGCCTGCTTGCAGCTGAGTGCCTCTCCTCTAGAGTAGAAACAGGTAAGAGGTCTCCTTACAGTGAGTGCCTGCTTGCAGCTGAGTGTCTCTCCTCTAGAGTAGAAACAGGTAAGAGGTCTCCTTACAGTGAGTGCCTGCCTGCAGCTGAGTGCCTCTCCTCTAGAGTAGAAACAGGTAAGAGGTCTCCTTACAGTGAGTGCCTGCTTGCAGCTGAGTGCCTCTCCTCTAGAGTAGAAACAGGTAAGAGGTCTCCTTACAGTGAGTGCCTGCATGCAGCTGAGTGCCTCTCCTCTAGAGTAGAAACAGGTAAGAGGTCTCCTTACAGTGAGTGCCTGCTTGCAGCTGAGTGCCTCTCCTCTAGAGTAGAAACAGGTAAGAGGTCTCCTTACAGTGAGTGCCTGCTTGCAGCTGAGTGTCTCTCCTCTAGAGTAGAAACAGGTAAGAGGTCTCCTTACAGTGAGTGCCTGCCTGCAGCTGAGTGCCTCTCCTCTAGAGTAGAAACAGGTAAGAGGTCTCCTTACAGTGAGTGCCTGCTTGCAGCTGAGTGCCTGTCCCCTAGAGTAGAAACAGGTAAGAGGTCTCCTTACAGTGAGTGCCTGCTTGCAGCTGAGTGCCTCTCCTCTAGAGTAGAAACAGGTAAGAGGTCTCCTTACAGTGAGCGCATGCATGCAGCTGAGTGTCTCTCCTCTAGAGTAGAAACAGGTAAGAGGTCTCCTTACAGTGAGTGCCTGCCTGCAGCTGAGTGCCTCTCCTCTAGAGTAGAAACAGGTAAGAGGTCTCCTTACAGTGAGTGCCTGCTTGCAGCTGAGTGCCTCTCCTCTAGAGTAGAAACAGGTAAGAGGTCTCCTTACAGTGAGTGCCTGCATGCAGCTGAGTGCCTCTCCTCTAGAGTAGAAACAGGTAAGAGGTCTCCTTACAGTGAGTGCCTGCTTGCAGCTGAGTGCCTCTCCTCTAGAGTAGAAACAGGTAAGAGGTCTCCTTACAGTGAGTGCCTGCATGCAGATGAGTGCCTCTCCTCTAGAGTAGAAACAGGCAAGAGGTCTCCTTACAGCGAGTGCCTGCTTGCAGCTGAGTGCCTCTCCTCTAGAGTAGAAACAGGTATAAGATCTCCTTACAGTGAGCGCCTGCTTGCAGCTGAGTGCCTCTCCTCTAGAGTAGAAACAGGTATAAGATCTCCTTACAGTGAGTGCCTGCTTGCAGCTGAGTGCCTGTCCTCTAGAGTAGAAATAGGTAAGAGGTCTCCTTACAGTGAGCGCCTGCTTGCAGCTGAGTGCCTCTCCTCTAGAGTAGAAACAGGTAAGAGGTCTCCTTACAGTGAGTGCCTGCTTGCAGCTGAGTGCCTCTCCTCTAGAGTAGAAACAGGTAAGAGGTCTCCTTACAGTGAGTGCCTGCTTGCAGCTGAGTGTCTCTCCTCTAGAGTAGAAACAGGTAAGAGGTCTCCTTACAGTGAGTGCCTGCCTGCAGCTGAGTGCCTCTCCTCTAGAGTAGAAACAGGTAAGAGGTCTCCTTACAGTGAGTGCCTGCTTGCAGCTGAGTGCCTCTCCTCTAGAGTAGAAACAGGTAAGAGGTCTCCTTACAGTGAGTGCCTGCATGCAGCTGAGTGCCTCTCCTCTAGAGTAGAAACAGGTAAGAGGTCTCCTTACAGTGAGTGCCTGCTTGCAGCTGAGTGCCTCTCCTCTAGAGTAGAAACAGGTAAGAGGTCTCCTTACAGTGAGTGCCTGCATGCAGCTGAGTGCCTCTCCTCTAGAGTAGAAACAGGCAAGAGGTCTCCTTACAGCGAGTGCCTGCTTGCAGCTGAGTGCCTCTCCTCTAGAGTAGAAACAGGTATAAGATCTCCTTACAGTGAGCGCCTGCTTGCAGCTGAGTGCCTCTCCTCTAGAGTAGAAACAGGTATAAGATCTCCTTACAGTGAGTGCCTGCTTGCAGCTGAGTGCCTGTCCTCTAGAGTAGAAATAGGTAAGAGGTCTCCTTACAGTGAGCGCCTGCTTGCAGCTGAGTGCCTCTCCTCTAGAGTAGAAACAGGTAAGAGGTCTCCTTACAGTGAGTGCCTGCTTGCAGCTGAGTGCCTCTCCTCTAGAGTAGAAACAGGTATAAGATCTCCTTACAGTGAGCGCCTGCTTGCAGCTGAGTGCCTCTCCTCTAGAGTAGAAACAGGTATAAGATCTCCTTACAGTGAGCGCCTGCTTGCAGCTGAGTGCCTGTCCTCTAGAGTAGAAATAAGTAAGAGGTCTCCTTACAGTGAGCGCCTGCTTGCAGCTGAGTGCCTCTCCTCTAGAGTAGAAACAGGTAAGAGGTCTCCTTACAGTGAGTGCCTGCTTGCAGCTGAGTGCCTCTCCTCTAGAGTAGAAACAGGTATAAGATCTCCTTACAGTGAGCGCCTGCTTGCAGCTGAGTGCCTCTCCTCTAGAGTAGAAACAGGTATAAGATCTCCTTACAGTGAGCGCCTGCTTGCAGCTGAGTGCCTGTCCTCTAGAGTAGAAATAGGTAAGAGGTCTCCTTACAGTGAGCGCATGCATGCAGCTGAGTGCCTCTTCTCTAGAGTAGAAACAGGTAAGAGGTCTCCTTACAGTGAGTGCCTGCTTGCAGCTGAGTGTCTCTCCTCTACAGTAAAACAGGTAAGAGGTCTCCTTACAGTGAGTGCCTACATGCAGCTGAGTGCCTCTCCTCTAGAGTAGAAACAGGCAAGAGGTCTCCTTACAGTGAGTGCCTGCTTGAAACTGAGCACCTCTCCTCTAGAGTAGAATCAGGTAAGAGGTCTCCTTGCAGTGAGCGCATGCATGCAACTGAGTGTCTCTCCTCTAGAGTAGAAACAGGTAAGAGGTCTCCTTACAGTGAGTGCCTGCTTGAAACTGAGCACCTCTCCTCTAGAGTAGAATCAGGTAAGAGGTCTCCTTGCAGTGAGCGCATGCATGCAACTGAGTGTCTCTCCTCTAGAGTAGAAACAGGTAAGAGGTCTCCTTAAAATGAGCGCCTGCATGCCGCTGAGTGCCTCTCCTGTAGAGCACGAACTGCTTAAATGCCTAAAATGACAGGAAGGGGAACCTGAGAAACCCTCCCACTATAATGAGCCGATAGAAAACAGATCTTTTGGCACCCCAGAGTGAAAACAGATAGCTGGACTCCCAATTTCAGGAGGCTCCCAAAAACAGATCAGGAGCCCCACCTAAAGCCAGGATACAAAACAGATCAAGGTTTACCCAGATTGTCCTCCCAACCCTGCTATACGCCTGTGAGGTGTGGACTGTCTGCAGACATCACATGCAACTCCTGGAACGATTCCATCAGCGCTGCTTCGAAAAAATCCTGCAAATCTCTTGGGAAGACAGGCAGGGAAATGTCAGTGTGCTGGAAGAAGCAAAGACCACCAGCATTGAAGCAATGGTCCTCCGCTATCACCACCTCTGTACCAGTCACATTGTCCAGATGCCCGACCACCATCTCCCAAAGCAGTTGCTCTACTCTGAACTCAAGAATGGAAAATGCAGTGTTGGAGGACAGGAAAAGAGACTTAAAGATGGGCTCAAAGCCAACCTTAAAAACTGTGGCATAGACACTGAGAACTGGGAAGCCCTGGCTCTTGAACACTCCAGCTGGAGGTTAACTGTGACCAGCAGTGCTGTGGAGTTTGAAAAGGCACAAATGGAGGGCGAAAGAGAGAAATGTGCTAAGAGGAAGGCGCGTCAAGCCAACTCCGACCTCAAGGCAAGTGAGGAATTGGTTGGACTTTGTACTCTTGGCCAAGTTTGTTTTCTGGAAAGTACACGTAAACCTTTAAGGATATGCTGGTACTTCACCACAGCGACACCAAGTGACTGAACACGAGCATTACAATGAACGAAACAGAGCAGCATCTCAAACAGGAGAGGCTACTTACGGGCTCAATCTTCAATGCACTTCTGTAGCTCCCAAAGAAAGCAGCCTGGGCCTTCAGGAACGCTCTGGCCACGCCATCCCCTGTGGTCATGGAGACCTTCTTCAACCTGCTCTTGAGTGCCGACACCTGGAAACACACAAGCAGAACAAGACGAGTTGATCTTCAAGGAGGCACAAAAGACAATCCCAAGGAATAAAAAGTCATCAGAAGGCAACACATGCTGGTTTAAGGAAAGGATCATCTCGAGAACGGGGGAATATGGACATCATCATTATGATCATTTAGCTTGGCTCTGAATCCTGAAGAAACGTTATGGATTCACACTGGAAGATGAGGACCTCAATCCCAGCAACCAAGTTGAGAGCATCTGGGTAAGAATTAAGGGAGGGAAGAACGGAAAAAGATGTCGTTGTGGACGTCTACAAGCCAGACCGAAGACCTAGATCAGTGGTTCTCAACCTTTCTAATGCCGCGACCCCTTAGTAGAGTTCCTCACGTGGTGGTGACCCCCAACCATCACATTATTTTCATTGCTACTTCGTAACTGTAATTTTGCTACTGTTATGAATCGTAATGTAAATATCTGATATGCAGGGTGTATTTTCAAATACCCAATATGCCCAAATTTGAATACTGGTGGGGTTGGGGGATTGATTTTGTCATTTGGGAGCTGTAGTTGCTGGGATTTATAGTTCACCCTACAATCAATGAGCATTCTGAACACCACCAATGGTGAAATTGAACCAAACTTGGCACACAACTCCCATGACCAAGAGAAAATACTGGATCTGGTGGACATTGACCTTGAATTTTTGGAGTTGTAGTTCACCTACATCCAGAGAGCACTGTGGACTCAAACAATGACGGATCTGGACCAAACTTGGCACGAATACTCAATATGCCGAAATGTGAACACTGGAGGAGTTTGAGAAAAATAGACCTTGACTTTTGGGAGTTGTAGTTGCTGGGATTTATAGTTCACCTACAATGAAATAACATTCTGAACCCCACCAACGATAGAATTGGGCCAAACTTCCCACACAGAACCCATGACCAACAGAAAATACTATGTTTTCTGATGGTCTTTGGTGACCCCTCTGACACCCCCTCACGAGCCCCACAGGGGTCCCGACCCCCAGGTTGAGAAACACTGACCTAGATGAAGCCTTCCTTGAGGAGATGCAGATAGAAGAGAAAGAGTAGGAATGGGAGATTTCAACTACTCTGATACTTGTTGGACAATAAGCCCTGCCAAGAAGACAAATACCAGAAGGTGGAAGAGGCGACAAGGGGATCGGTCATTCTGGATCTGATTCTACCCAACCCCACCGGGACAATGGAGTGGAACAATTAATTCCTGATTTAATAAACAGTGGGATCTTTAGGTGGGAGTGACCAGGTTCTCCTGGAGTTTGTCGTACAGACGAAAGGGGAAATCAAGCTGAGTCAGGCAACACATTCTAGACTCTTAAGAGAGCTGATTTCAGGAAATTTGGGGAAATACAGAGTGGGATTCCATGGATAAGGATATTATTTCCAACATTTCTACCCCGTCGTTCTCGACCCCCAAAGGGGGACTCAGGGCAGCTTACAACGGCAGCAATTCAATGCCAACAACATACAACAACATGATCTATACAAGTAAAAAATGTCATGTTCGTTTGTGGGATTAACAGAACTCAAAAACCACTGGACGAATTGACACCAAATTTGGACACAAGACATCTAACAGCCCAATGTATGTCCTTCACTCAAAATTATTTGATTTTGTCATTTGGGAGTTGTAGTTGCTGGGATTTATAGTTCACCTACAATCAAAGAGCATTCTGAACCCCACCAACGATGGCATTGAACCAAACTTGGCACACAGAACTCCCATGACCAACAGAAAATACTAGAAAGGATTGGAGGGCATTGACCTTGGGTTTGGGAGTTGTAGTTCACCTATATCCAGAGATCACTGTGGACTCAAGGATGGATCTGAGCCAAACTCTACACGAAAACTCAATATGCCCAAATGTGAACACTGGTGGAGTTTGGGGAAAATAGAATCTTGGCATTTGGGAGTTGTAGTTTCTGGGATTTGTAGTTCACCTACAATCACAGAGCATTCTGAACCCCACCAACAATAGAATTGGGCCAAACCTCCCACACAGAACCCCCATGACCACCAGAGTGGCCCACAGCAATGCGTGGCAGGGGACGGCTAGTGCAAGAGATAAAACATTAGCTTAAAATACATTAAAACAACTCAGTCCAAAGCCTGTCCTTGTCAGAGTTCAAACATGGTGAATACTGCCAAACCTACTGTCCAAATGCTTGGTTCCAAAACCATGTTTTGAACGTCTTTCTAAAAGAGAGGAGGGATGAAACTGACCTAATTTTGCTAGAGAGAGCATTCCATAGGTGGGGGCCACCACCGAGAAGGCCCTGTCTCTCGTCTCTGCCAAACGCACTTGCGATGGCGGCGGGACCGAGAGCAGGGCCTCCCGGGACGATCTTAAATTTCGAGGCGGGAAATACCGGGAGATACATTTGGACGTTGGGCCGGAACCATATAGGGCTATATAGGCCAAGATCAGCACTTTGAATTGTGCTCGGAAGTGGACCGGCAGAATACTGAAAGAGAAGGGAGTTAATGAGGGATGGGAGTTCCCTAAAAGTGAGATACTGACGATACAAGTGCAAACAGTGTCAGCAGGGAGGGAAAGATAATAAGACAATGCTAAACCAACCAGAACAGATGTCCAAAGTATCTAGGTCTAGGAGCTTCCGAATGTGCTCTGCACAGGTGCGGAACTACTTGTTGGTGCAATTTACAGAGACCACAAAGAAGAACAACCATGACAATATCAATGGCAAGAAATGAAGACTTCACCCCAACTGGTCATTTCCAGAGTGCAAACTACAATTCCAAAGCAAGTTCTTCCTTTGAAGGGTGGAGGATGAATCTGCCACACGGGGCGGCCCTTGACAACGCCACCACCGCCAGCCCTTGCCTATCTCCACCCTGGCTTCCTGTCCCCTCAAAGGCTCTCTCCACCTGTGCATCCGATTATTCCTCACTTAACCTTCCTTGCCCTTTCCCTTTCATCCTGGAGGTGTTTAATTGCCTGCGATTCACAGAGCTGCACTTCAGGTGAACACAGACCTAACGGTCTCATTACCATTTACACAAAGAAGTCCTCCACGACGACGGTAACTGAGCAAATACCAAGCCCGCATCCCTTCCTACGCTGGCAAATCCTCCAAACCCACGAGCGTGCGGCTCAAGGTTACCGGAATCACATGCTTTGGTCTTCCAGGCACACTCTGGGGGCTCCTCACCCTCAATTACTGGGTTCGGTGCTTTAGAGAAAAACAGGTTGGCTGATTGGAACGCCTCTTTGCACAGCAGACAGAGAATTAGTAGGAGCATTCCTGTCTTCCAAAAGAACGACAGAGATACCGCAAACCATCTTTCGTATGTTGACGGTCCAGTTGTAAGGACCGGACTCTCCCCACACAATGTCATCACATGCTGTATTGCTCTTAACACGCAGGTTATTTTTTCCCCTCCTGAATAGACTGTGCGTTAGACTCGTGCGTGGAATTCGTTTCTTCCGGTTCCTATGTTTCTTTCGGTATTTCGGGAGCCCATAATGGTAAGGGCCCTCCTGGTACGAAAACCCGCCCGACACAAAAGCAAGTGGGAGCTGATCTCTGCTCGTCTTCTGCTTTTCGGCATGACAATTTAATCTTTGTTTATGTATTTATTTATCTGCTGTATTTGTATCCTGCCTTTCTCAGCCCGTAGGCAACTCAAGGCGGTTAACAGTAAAATTCAAGGCTTACAATTAAAAACATAACATATAATAAAAACTAAACAAATCAATTAAATATAAATTCACAGTGTCTCCTTGTTAAAAACGTTGTCCGGTCTCATTGTTGTCGTTCCATTTTCCTACGTCTGTTACTCTGCATTTGCAAACGCTTGTTCAAAAAGCCACGTGAAGACTTTTTTTTCGGAATGTTAAAAGGGAAGTGGTTGATCTAATATCTATAGGGGGAGGCGTTCCATAGCTGAGGGGCCACCACCAAGAAGGCTCCCCAGCAAACAATAAGACAACACTAATTCGCTGAAAACTCCAACCAGTTACCTCTCCTCTTCCAGGAGGTTATCGCTCTTCCTTATCTGGAAGTGGGAAACCTTCTTAAAATGCTTTGCAAAGAGTGCGTGGCTGCTGGTGTGGTGCAGCCTGGGAGAGAAAGCAAGTGTGCATGCCAGCCTGCAACACCTCTCCTCTAGAGTAGACAGTTTTAAGAACAAGAGGCCTCCTTAAAGCGTGTGCACTTGCCTGCAGCTGAGTGCCTCTCCTCTAGAGTAGAGACAGGTAAGAGACCTCCTTAAAGCGTGTACCTGTCTGCAGTCGAGCACCTCGCCTATAGAGAAGAAACAGGTAAGAGGCCTCCTCAAAATGTGTGCCTGCCTACAACCAAGCACCTCTCCTCTAGAGCAGAAACAGGTAAGAGGCCTCCTTAAAGACTTTACTTGCCTGCAGTCGAGCACCTTGCCTATAGAGAAGAAACAGGTAAGAGACCTCCTTAAAGTGTGCACCTGCCTGCAGCCAAGCACCCCTCCTCTAGAACAGAAACAGGTAAGAAGCCTCCTTAAAGCCACCTGGATGGAAGAAGGGATCTCACCAAGGAGAATTATTGCCTGCAGTCAAGCACCTTGCCTATAGAGAAGAAACAGGTAAGAGACCTCCTCAAAGTGTGCACCTGCCTGCAGCCAAGCACCTCTCCTCTAGAGCAGAAACAGGTGAGAAGCCTTCTTAAAGTGTGCACCTGCTTGCAGCCAAGCACCTCTCCTCTAGAGCAGAAACAGGTAAGAGACCTCCTTAAAGTGTGTGCCTGCCTGCAGCCAAGCACCTCTCCTCTAGAGCAGAATCAGGTGAGAAGCCTCCTTAAAGCATGTGCCTGCCTGCAGTCGAGCACCTCACCTATAGAGCAAAGACAGGTAAGAGACCTCCTTAAATCACACGCCTGCCTGCAGTCAAATGCCTCTCCTCTAGAGTAGAAATAGGTAAGAGGCCTCCCGATATCACGTTCAGCCATAGAATATACTTATTCTGTGATTCTATTGCTGTTGCTGGCTATAACATTGCACCTACTTTCCCGGGCTCTCTAGAATTTGCACTAGCCTCGGCTTGGCCTTTTTAAATTTCCTTGAACAGGCAGGATTATTTTAAATATATATGTGCTATTGTGGTTTTTAATGCTTATAGTGCTTTGTTAATGTTATGCTTCTGTTGTTCACTCTGTATGTATTGATGTTGTTACTTGGAAGCCGCTCTGAGTCCCCTCGGGGAGATAGAGCGGGATATAAATAAAGTTTTGTTGTTGTTGTTGTGCCTGCCTGCAGCCAAGTGCCTCTCCTCTAGAGCAGAAACAGCTTAAATGGCTGAAATGAAGGAGAGCCTGGAGAGTGCTCCCTCCCTTATAATGGACCGACAGAAATCAGAACTTTGGTACCCCAGAGAGAAAATAGATAACTGCCCTCTCGATTTCAGGAGGCTCCTAAAAGGGATCAGGGCCCCCAACAAAAGCCGAGTCAAGGTTTACCTGGATTGCACAAGCCTACTGTGCATGTGATATAGAGTGCTATAAGTGGGGGAGAATCCCACTGGAGCATTGCAGCGCACCCAAATACCTGGGAGTCACTCTGGACCGTGCTCTGACTTACAAGAAGCATTGCCTGAACATCAAGCAAAAAGTGGGCGCTAGAAACAATATCATACGAAAGCTGACTGGCACAACCTGGGGATCACAACCAGATACAGTGAGGACGTCTGCCCTTGTGCTGTGCTACTCCGCTGCTGAGTATGCATGCCCAGTGTGGATCACATCTCACCACGCTCAAACAGTGGACGTGGCTCTGAATGACACATGTCGCATTATCACGGGGTGTCTGCGCCCTACACCACTGGAGAAATTACACTGCTTAGCCGGTATTGCACCACCTGACATCCGCCGGGAAGTGGCAGCCAATAGTGAAAGGACCAAGGCAGAGACATCTCCAGCTCATCCCCTGTTTGGGTATCAGCCAGCACGTCAATGACTTAAATCAAGACATAGTTTTCTGAGATCGAAAGAGACACTCGCTGGAACGCCTCAGCAAGCGAGAGTCCAAAAGTGGCAGGGTCAAATCCAGAGCCTCAATCAATGGCTGATACCAAATGAGAGACTCCCCCCTGGGCACACAGAAGATGAGGCGACTGAACAGACTGCGCTCTGGCACCACGGGATGCAGAGCCAACCTTCAGAAATGGGGCTACAGGGTGGAATCCTTGGCATGCGAGTGTGGAGAAGAGCAAACCACTGACCACTTGCTGCAATGCACCCTGAGCCCTGCCACATGCACCAGGGAGGACCTCCTTGCGGCAACACCAGAGGCACTCCAAGGGGACAGAGACTGGTCAAAGGACATTTAATCCACTACCAAACTCACACATTTTGTATTTTCTCTGTTTGTTTGCTTTGTTCTGTTAGAAATGTAATATAATTGACTGGCTGCCCTGACACGAGAAATAAAATAAGCAATCACGGCCGATGAAGCTTCACAATTCACAGAACCACAGAGGCATTGGATAGGCGATTCTTTTCAGATAAGGGAGTAGACCAGGCTATTTGACAAAAGGGAAATGCTGCAATAATGGAAAGCAAATGATGCCTACCACCGAAAAGGAAGGAAGGAAGGAGCCAGAGCAACACTAGGCCAGGAAACAGTCTGTTTTACAATGAATTTCTACTAGCAGAGAACAGCAGGGGAGGCTGGGGGTGTCAAAACACCGAGCCCCCAATCCTTGCATGCCCCACCGACACCACCCAGCTTCTGAAGCCTTTTCTCCAAGCAGCAGCTGGTTTCAAAGCTGATGGTTCAAAACTGGGTGCAAACAACAATAGAGCCAACGGTTCTTTCCTTTCCTCGGAGGCACATCGTTCTGCACCTCAGGCACAGCGTGGGGTGACGGGAGAGCGATAGGACACAAAGGCCCCCAGAAGGCAAGGGCCCCGACTCCCTTGCAAAGAGAGAGCGCGCGTGTGTTCCTGGAGGAGCTTGCCTCCAAGGTCCTGCCTCTTGCCATTGGGAAGGAAGAAGCTGAGGAAGAAAGAAAGGCACTTCGGCAGACTTGCCTTCAAATCGAAGCCAGGGAATCCCACCTGGATGGAAGAAGGGATCTCCCCATGGAGAATTACTTACTTACTTACTTAGGCGATCCCTCGTTGGACGAGTAAGATGGTCTTCCATGATGGGTTTCCTTGTGGGTTCGTAGGTGGCTGTGGAGCCCTCTTCTTGACCCGCATCTTCTCCCACAGTGGAAGTATTGGTTTCCAGGTGGAAGGCGGTCCCGGTCAGGGTTGGCTTGACGCACCTTCCTCCTGGCACGCTTCTCTTTTTCACCCTCCACTCGTGCCTCCTCAAATTCTGCAGCACTGCTGGTCGCAGCTGACCTCCAGCTGGAGCGCTCAAGGGCCAGGGCTTCCCAGTTCTCAGTGTCTATGCCAGAGTTTTTAAGGTTGGCTTTGAGCCCATCTTTCAATCTCTTTTCCTGTCCAACAACATTCCGTTTTCCATTCTTAAGTTCAGAGTAGAGCAACTGCTTTGGGAGACGGTGGTCAGGCATCCGGACAATGTGGCTGGTCCAGCGGAGTTGATGGCAGAGGACCATCGCTTCACTGCTGGTGGTCTTTGCTTCTTCCAGCACGCTGACGTTTGTCCACAAGGAGAATTACTGCCTTAGAGACAGGACATCAACATATTCAATAGACTACTGCAACGCTCTCTATGTGGGCTTGCCTTTGAAGACTGTCCAGAAACTCCAGGTGGTCCAACGAGCAGCAGCCATGTTGCTAACAGGAGCGGCGCACAGGGAACACACAACTCCTCTGTTGCGCCAGCTCCACTGGTTTCCAGTCTGCAACCGGGCACAATTAAAGTGCTGGCTTTAGCCTATAAAGCCCTAAACGGTTCTGGTCCGGCTTACCTATCCAAAAGTATCTGTCCGTATGAAATTCAATTCCACATTGTCAAATCCATCAATTCTAGTCGTCGCTTGTCCTTCGTCTATCTACCAGATTACCCGAAAGCCTGGTCCCAAATCCATGTTTTTAATTTCCTTCCGAAAGAGAGGAGGGATGTCGATGACCTAATTTCCCCGGGGAGTGAATTCCACAGGCGAGGGGCCACCACCGAGAAGGCCCTGCTCCTCGTCCCCACCAACCTCACTTATGATAGAGGTGGGGCTGAGAGCAGGGCCTCCCCAGAAGATCTTAAACTCCGGGGTGGGACGTAGAAGGAGATGCGTTCGGACAGATACGCTGGGTTGGACTGGATGGCCCAGGAGGTCTCTTCCAACTCTAGGATTCGAGGATTCTATCTCACAGATGTGTGGCATTCACTGTCTGTCTCAGCCTTGTAGTGACAAAGAGTCACGATGCATGTGCTGAAAAGAGTTCTCGCTTTGTTCCTGCCAAGTGATATATATACTGTAAGCAGAGAGTGTTTGAGGACCGGGACATCCGTAGGGAGACCAAGGTGCTTGTCTATAAAGCTATTGTCCTCCCGACCCTGCTCTATGCCTGTGAGACGTGGACTGTCTACAGACATCACATGCAACTCCTGGAACGATTCCATCAGCGCTGCCTCCGGAAAATCCTGCAAATCTCCTGGGAAGACAAGCGGACAAACGTCAGCGTGTTGGAAGAAGCAAAGACCACCAGCATTGAAGAGATGATCCTCCACCACCAACTCCGCTGGACTGGCCACGTTGTCCGGATGCCGACCACCGTCTCCCAAAGCAGTTGCTCTACTCCGAACTCAAGAATGGAAAACGGAATGTTGGAGGACAGGAAAAGAGATTGAAAGATGGGCTCAAAGCCAACCTTAAAATCTCTGGCATAGACACTGAGAAGTGGGAAGCCCTGGCCCTTGAGCGCTCCAGCTGGAGGTCAGCTGTGACCAGCAGTGCTGCAGAATTTGAAGAGGCACGAGTGGAGGGCGAAAGGGAGAAGCGTGCCAAGAGGAAGGCGCGTCAAGCCAACCCCATCCAAGACCGCCTTCGACATGGAAATCAATGCCCTCACTGCGGGAGAAGATGCAGAGCAAGAATAGGGCTCCACAGCCACATACGGACCCACAAGAATATTGTAAGACAATCATCCTCGGAAAGTGAGGGATCGCCTAAGAAGAAAGAAGAAGAAGAAGTAAGATACTGTAAGGATAGAAATCGAGTTCTGCGGAAATGTAAGCCCATCATTCTGTTTGAGGAGATCCTCCCTCTCTGTTCTGTGTACGAATGGAGACGGGCACCCCAAGTTTGTCCGCTCCCTCTGCTTTGGAGACAGTTGTGTGTTTTTCCCAACTCGGACCGTACTCACTTGGCAGAGAGGCCTCGGTAGTCACTCCTCGGAGGCACAGAAACTTGCGGCCAATCGGCAGAGTGTTTTCCGAAGGAGATTTCTCTCCTCTTGGCAGCTCGGGAGGAAAGGTCAGATCTAAGCTATCACCATGTTTCGAAATGCAATCTGTGCAGCGCGGCATAATGAAATGGTTCAGGAGAGGTGCGAGTGGAAATTCTTTTAATTAGATCCAAGGCTTTTTCTGGTTGTCAACATGAATAAAGCCAGAGAAACACATTCCCTGCAAAAACAAGAGGTCCAAGAAGAAGAAAAAACACCTTCAAATGCAAGCTCAATTTAGAAAAGAGAGGCAGAAGAAGGATTATAATCGAGGAAATGCACGCTTCACTCTCACGTGGCACGCTCCAAAAGTAGAAATGGCCAGAACATGCAAAAGCAATGGTGCCTGTGGGACTCCTTTCCTCTTCCTAAGACCATGCAAACCAAAGCATTGAGAAAGGAAAACAAAAGAAATCGCAGGACAATTTCTATGTTTATTTATTTATTTGTTTATTATTTATTTACTGCATTTGCATACCACCTTTCTCAGCGAGAGGCGACTCAAGGCGGTTCACAGTCGGCAGCGATTCGATGCCATAACAATGACCAAAATACAGTTAAAACAATTATAAAACACTTCTAAAAACCATTCAACATTAAAATATAATACAAAAACAATCTACATATATATAAATACTCTGTGCATAATGAGTACCTTAAAAACAAAAGAACCAATGAACGAAATCACACCAAATTTGGCAACATAATGTCTCACAAGACAAGGAGTGACCATCACTCAAAAAATTGTGATTTTTGTCATTTGGGACTTGTAGTTTCTGGGATTTATAGTTCACCTACAATCTAAAAGAATTCTGAGCTCCATCAATGATGGATTTGAACCAAACTTGGCACACGGAACTCCCATGGCCAACAGAAAATATTGGAAGGGTTTGGTGGGCATTGACCTTGAGTTTGGGAATTGTAGTTCACGTACATCCAGAGAGCATTGTGGACTCAAACAATGATGGATCTGGACCAAACTTGGCACATTCACTCAATACGCCCAAATATGAACACAGATGGAGTTGGGGAGTTGACATTTGGGAGTTGTAGTCACTGGGATTCACAGTTCACCTGCAATAAAAGAGCATTCTGAACCCCACGAACAACAGAATCAGGGCAAACTTCCCACACTGAACCCCCATAACCAACAGAAAATACTTAAGGCCATCCAGTCCAACTCCCTTCATCAAAGCAAGAAAACATAATCAAAGCCCTCCTGACAAAGAGCCATCCAGCCATAGATATAGATATAGATAGATAGATTGATAGATAGATATGATTCACACAGAGAGAGATATAGTACCATAGATTTGAAAGGGACCCTTAAAGAAGGACAATAATATGTTCCATGTTCCAGAGTAGGCAAACCAGACACTCTCCACATCCACACTGACAAAGGAACAGCAAGAAATACTGTTTACCCAGAAGCAGAAAGACATGACATATATTAGAAACCAACACTTTCTCATTACTTTATTTTCCAGATCACCAGACTGGGCCACAGCAACGCCTGGCAGGGGACAGCTAGTAATATCTATAAAAACAAATCCTCAATGTCTCCTTACTGAAATCGTGGTCCAACTGCATCGTCAGACATTCCATAGAATCCTAGAATCCAAGAGTTGGAAGAGACCTCCTGGGCCATCATCCAGTCCAACCCCATTCTGCCAAGAAGCAGGAATATTGCATTCAAATCACCCCAGACAGATGGCCATCCAGCCCCTGTTTAAAAGCTTCCAAAGAAGGAGCCTCCACCACACTCCGGGGCAGAGAGTTCCACTGCTGAACGGCTCTCACAGTCAGGAAGTCCTTCCTCATGTTCAGATGGAATCTCCTCTCTTGTAGTTTGAAGCGCAGTTCCTTCTATCCACAAACCTCCGCAAGAAGGAATCTGTTGGGAAGAGATGCTCCCCACGTTGTGTGCTCCCTGGATCTGGGACTGATATTATTATTATTATTTGATATACACCAAAATGAGTCCACAGCAGACACTCCGCTGGATGTTGTACTGGATCACACGTCGGACACTTCCCAAGTGTCTAGGACTGTGTGATGTATCAGTGAATGATGCGTGCAGATCCCAGTAAGGTGGCCTTTTGCAGCTGGCAGGTGGTCATTTTGTCAGTGCCGACTGTGTTGAAGTGCAGGCCAAGGTCTTGAGACACTGCACCCAGTGTGCCGAACACCACTGGGACCGCCTTGACTGGCTTCTGCCAGAGTCTTTGCAGTTCCATCTTTAAATCCTCAGATCGTGTCAGCTTTTCCAGTTGTTTCTCTTCAATCCTGCTGTCACCTGGCATTGCAACACTGACGATCTATACTTCGTTTTTTAACACGATTGGGAGGCCAGGAGTATTATGCTCTAAAACCCTGTCTGTCTGAATCCGGAAGTCCCAGAGGAGTTTGGCGTGTTCATTCTCTGTAACTTTTTCCGGTCTTTTCCGTTCTTTGTCGCAGGCAGATGGTGTTTGTGGCACAAGGTCCAATGAATCACCCGAGCAAGGGTGTTGTGCCTCTGCTTGGAGTCTGTCTGCGCGACCTTCTTGCAGCAGCTGAGGATGGGATCTATTGTTCATCTGCTTCCTTGCAGAGTCTACACTTGGAATCTGTCGTCGACTTTTCAATTCTGGCTTGGATGGCCTTGGTTCTAATGGCTTGTTCTTCGGCTGCCAGAATCAGGCCCTCCTTTGTCTCCTTTTTCCAAGTTCTCTCTGCTGGATTTCGTATCACAAAATCCCAAGTCGAACCCTTCCCAAGCGTCTAGGACTGTGTGATGTATTTCTGAATGATGTGCGCAGATCCAAGTCAGGTGGCCTTTTGTAGTTGACAGATCGTGATGTTGTCAATGTTTATTGTTTCCAAATGCCAGCTGAGATCTTTTGGCACAGCATCCAGTGCGCCCATCACCACTGGGACCACCTGGACTGGTTGATGCAATCAGAGCTTTTGCCGTTCGATTTTGAGGTCTTGATAGCGGCTGAGTTTTTCCTGCTGTTTTTCCTCCATGCAACCGTCACCTGGAATGGCGACATCAATAATCCAAACTTTGTTCTTTTCCACAATCGTGATGTCTGGCGTGTTGTGTTCCAAAACTTTGTCAGTCTGGATTCAAAAGTCCCACCGGATTTTTGCGTGTTAATTTTCCACGATCTTTGTGGGTTTATGATCCCACCAATTCTTGACTGCTGGCCGGTGGTCCTTGTGACATATGTTCCAGGGAATCATCTGGGCCACAGAGTTGTGCCTCTGTTTTTAGTCTGTCTGTGTGATTTTCTTGCAGCAGCTGAGCATATGGTCCATGGTTTCATCCACTTCCTTGCACAGTCTGCATTTTTGATCATCCGCTTATTTTTCGATCCTGGCCTTAATGGCCTTGGTTCTGATGGCTTGCTTCTGGGCTGCAAGAATCAGGCCTTCTTCTGTCTCCTTCTTCAGGGTTCCATTTGTGAGACATCACCAGGACTTCTCCTTATCAACTTTTCCTTCCATTTTCTCAAGGAATTGCCCTTGCAATGCTTTGTTGTGCCAGTTGTCAGCTCTGGTTTGTTGTGCAGTTTTCTTTATCCAACCCCCGCCCGCAAAAAAACTGAAATCTCAACCTTGTAATTCTTCTTCGTGGTGCAATTATTCTGATCCCTTCCTTGTTTGGTAGGTCTTCTTCTGAATGGGCATAGACTACTTTGTCATCAGCATATTAGAGTTCTATAACAATTGTTGTAGACTGTCCAGACTGTCACAGCTTTCGGGACTTAAACAGATTCCTTAGCATCAGGTGGAAAAGAGTGAACGAGTTGGACGTCAGATGGCATCAAACTCCAAAACTCCGGATGATCTCCCCCAGCGGCTTCATGTAAATGTTCAATAAAGCATGGGGGACAGTATTGAACCCCACAGGACAGTGACTAAGAAAGTTTGTTGTTGTTGGGCTGTCTTACTGGATAAACCTGGATTCTGGGACACAACATCTCACTGAACCTGAAGATAAAAGCGGGT